>NW_022589740.1:6396833-6670087 GCF_004348235.1 Phoca vitulina | reverse complement strand
GTCGTTGCAAATGGCAAGATCTCATTCCTTTTGATGGCTGCATAATATTCCATTGTATATATATACCACATCTTCTTTATCCATTCATCTGTTGATGGACATCTTGGCTCTTTCCACAGTTTATATGCCTACCTTTTTGACAGCGTAGGTATCAGTGTCTGAATTTTTGTCTCTTTTTCACTGAACAACCTTTGGTACCGAAAACCTTTAAAAATAATTCAGAGCCTCCTACCTGCAGCCTGACTGTTCTTTCCAAGTAGATTTCTATTGATGTTGTCTGACGACAAATTGTGCACTTGCTACTTTTCAAATGAAGTACTCTAAGTAGATTCTTACAACTCCCACAGCCCTCAAAGGCCGTGGGGATAGGGAACTGAAGCCAGGGGCTCCTGGAGCAGATTGCCCCAGCACTGAGAACGCAGAGAAGCTCTTGGGATTACAGTGATGGGAGGGGGGAGGCAGCCGCTCTTCTTATTCGGTTGAACAGTATAAAAACCAGCCCCTGACCTATCCCACCAACAACCTCTTCCCTTCTCAATCCCTGATACCTTACGCCCAGTACGATACTTTGGAATGAACGAATGGTATGATATAGAGGTAGGAAATGCCACCGAATCCTACTGCATTGTATCTGGGTCCCAGCTTAACTGGACTCTTGGGAGCAGAGTGGTACACGCCGTTCACGAATACATTGAGGACCTGAGAATGTCACCACACCCACACGGTAAACCTAACTGGGACGGAATTCTAACCTCCCTGGGAATTAGCCACAAAGCATAGGCTGCCCCCGGAGAGTGGGGAGTAGCTATAGCCGGGAGGCAAAGGGAGTATTGTGTGCCCAGCACAAGAGTTCCAGCCTGCGCTTGTCCCTGGAGCATCTGTTCTTCAACCAGCACGCCACAGCTGCAAATGCAGGAAGGTGGCAGGAAGTTGGAAGGCTTTCTGCTTGAAAGGCCTCCCTGAGTAATCCACAGGAGCTATAGGGCACCCCTGGTTGTCCCGAATATTTGCAGTCTATTTCTATTAAACAACCAGATCCTCGCCTTGTAGCTCAAAGAAATCCACGTGCTCATGGTAGGAAACCCCTGAACATCCTCTGTCCCGTGCCAGGCAAAAAAAAAACAGATGAAATTAAGTGCTCTACTTGCAAGGATTAGTTCATACCACCGTGTGAATTAAATGTCCATACATTGAGCATAGGAACACGGAGAGTCAGAGGAACAAAATCCAGGTCTGTGGCTCTCCCTCACTTTGTTTTTCTCCCCTCGCTAAGAATGATCTCCCTTTACCTCTCAACTGTACCTTCTTGATTTTTATCTTCGAGGCGTTTTGTAAGCATGTCTTTTTCTAATGAGATCTCAAATTCTAAGACGAGGGGGCATACATTAAACTCTCTCTTCTGCCCCCTCCTTGCTACCCTTTCTAAATCTCCCTTACTTTACTTGTAATGGGAGCATCATTCATGAATAACCATAAAGAATATGGCCAAGAAATGCCATTAAAGGATTAGGATTTGGCTGTGTGATTGTAGCTACACAAGTGAGTTAAACAAACAAGGGAAATGAGTCCAGGCGCAGGTGACTCCGACCCAACTCCCCGTGGCCTCTGGGCAATCTAGGTTCCTTCTATCTTGGTCTGGCTCCATTGGCCCAAGCTCACTATTCCAGCCGCCATGCCCAATTTTCAGGAGCCAGAAAGGAATAAAAGAAAGGAAAATGGGTCCCTGTCCCTTTGAGGATATTTCCCAGAAGTTTTATGTACCATTTCTATTTATATTCCGTTAGCCAGACCTTAGCCCCATCCATGGCTGTGCCTCACTGCAAGAGAGGCTGGGAAATCTAGTCTTCTCCAGATGGCGTTTGCCCAGCTAAGAACTCAATTACTGTCCGTCACTGCCCCAGTGCCCACCCAGCCCTGGCGACTAGAATGTTCTACCCTGCTATGTCTGCAGCTGTCCCTGTGAGAGGGACCGTATCCACGGGTTTTGGGTAACTTGCATCTCTAACTTCCCACGCTTGTATCCCAGCTTAGCTAAGTGCTCCCTCCTGATTTTAGGAAGAAAAGCCAAATGTGAACCCTCCCAATTCCAGTGCACAAATGGCCGCTGTATTACGTTGCTGTGGAAATGTGACGGGGACGAAGACTGCGCTGACGGCAGTGACGAAAGGAACTGTGGTGAGTAAGGAGCCCAACGGTGTCCCCGGCCACCTCATGAGGATGCATGCATGTCACTGAATGGGATGCTCTTATCTTAGCTTCTCAAATGTATCGGGATTCTGAAAATAGAATCCACTCATAAAAATTGCTTTGAACCAGGGTCCCAAGAGTCTATACATCCTGGTCCAGAGGAATCTGGTTGAATGTTTGACACAGGGCTATCAGCCTGAGTGTGGAATGCTGAAGATCAAATGGGGGTCCTTTCAAATAACAGGACCTGGTTTATCGTAGGTCAAACATTTGGTATAGGAAGCTAGGAGAAGGGACGGGAGGACCAGAAGTAGAGACAGACAGAAGCTTGCTTAGAACAGACTTTCTTTTTGTAATTCTCAAATAACTCTGATCCCCCCAAAAAGAAAGTAAGTCATGTATAGTAAGAAATCCCCTAAGGTTTCAGCGGATTAATAAACTCGTGACATAGAAACTACAGGCCAGTGCAGACCACAGATCAGATAAGGATTTTTAAAAAGTCTCTGCCCATAACAGATGCTAATTCTAAAGCGTTAGGGCGGAAGACAATCTTTCCCCAAGAGAATGGGGATAGACCGTCATACCCACTGATCAGTGTCTATCAAAAGATCATTGTGAGAAATGCCTCATGCTGAGCCAGAACTACATGTCAAGGTGGTGTTTAAGTTACCTTGAATACATGCTGAAGTTTACTTTTTTGATCCCTTTGTTCTATGTTGTAAAAATCCTGAAACAAGATTGTGTACGGAAGTCGGTGACAACATTGTCATTTGCCTTTTCAACGATGTTATATAAAGATGTCCACTCTACAAACTAGAAATACAGAAGAAAAATAGAAGCTAAGTGTAGATAGCATCAGTTGCCATCTTGTTATGTCCTTACCTGCTTCTTCATGTGCTATTACAAAAATGGCAGAGCGTAAGCATCACGGCACCTGGTCTTATGCTTCAGCTTGCCCAGCAATATCATGGGTGTTTGCAATGGCAAAACCCATTGTTCTTCTAAAGTAACTATTCTCTTCATGTTTCAGAAGCCTTCTTTGACCATCTGACTAACTTAGTAGCAGCTAACCTGGGTCATCGTAGGGGTGACCGCTGGCTTTTCCTAAAATAGCCTCCACATAAATAACTTCTAGACACACTGCAGGAGGGTTTGGAAGAGTTAAGGGGGTAGATGTATGTACTCAGAATCACACGAGGTGGGAAAAATTAAATATATTCTTGGCCAGCATTGCTCTCTGCCTCCTGGGTATGAAGGTAGAGAAGGAAAGTGGGAACACGGCTCAGGGAGGTTCTGCATGTTTATTTTGAGATGTTCCTCCCTGGAAGGGAAAAGCCTGCACAGTTGCTTAAAACTCATAAAGCCACTTAGTACTTTTCCTGTCCAACGTCTTGATATTGAACTGGGCTGCAATCTCAGCAGAGCTGTTTCTTTCAAGCATGTCAACCAGCATTTTTAGTCAACTGCAGCTGGGAATCCACAAGCCATGTGTTTCCATCAGCCCCAGCAACTCAAGTCTTTTACAAGTGTGAGGCTGACCGGATTAATGAGTAACTGAGACCCTCTGCGCAGGTAACTGGTACATCTCTTCCCCTGTGGCACACCTACATTTCTATCCATCTCTTAAGGCCCAATTCAAATAGCCTTTCTTGACCCTCCCAGTCTGCGTTCAGAATGGAGAGAGATGAACTCTAGCAAGTTTCAATCCCTATTTATCATTTGCTCGGACACTTCGTAGTATAGCCAGTCTTGCCTGTGACTGTAACATTTTATACATCTTCAGACCACATGGTCTCTTTACAACTACTCCCTGCTTCCTCTTCTTGAGGACCACTGCAGGTTGAATTACAGCAAACTAACTCTGCAGATGCTCTCGTACATTTCTACGTGCTCAGGAGCGCACAGGCCTTGGATATTGCTTTAACCATTAACACTGGGGTTTGAGTATTTCAATGATTTTTAGGAACAGGTGCGAATCTAAGAGCTTAACATGGCCTTTCTTGTTTCCTTGGCTACACAATTCATGGACATGAGTTATCCCTTTTCGGATCATTAGGATCCCTCACCACATCTTGAATTCTCAGAATGGACTGTAATCACTCTATTTGCCTGCTGCACCATGTCCAAGGCTAAACTAGGGGGGCCCTCTACTTCAGTGTCCTCTCCACTCTGTGAGTTGTCCCTAGCTCAGACCCCAGACTTGAAGCAATCCCTTTCAAATTCTTAGCAAACTGTCAGCTTTTAGCTGATGTACCATTCCAGAATATCCGTTAGAGAAGAAGAGGCACATGAGCTAGGAAGAATACAGCTTGGGAAGGAGAAGCCTAGAATACCGTATGTGGCTGCTTATGGAGACCCTTCCTACTCTTTCTGACTACTTGGTGGGTAAGGTGACCAAGCTGCCCAGTTGGCTTAAGAGAGTCCAGGTTTATGCTTCTCTTCCTGGTATAGTTCTCAGTGTCCCCATTCTGCTGAGATTGTCCCAGTTTGGACAAGTTGCATGATCACCAGAATTAGAAGCAGAATTGATACCTTTCTAAGGCGATTTTTCACTCTAGTCCTCAGTTGGGGACATTGGCAGCTTTCACAGCATCTTCTGTGACTTTTAGCTGCTGTTACTCCATCTCTTGGATTCTAAGTGTCACCTCGTTTATAGGCGGGGTTTAAGCTTTCTCTGTTTCTTACTGGCTGGGTTCCTCTGCCCAAACAGACCTGTAGGAGTGACAATATTCAGTCCTGGGGCTTGTCCTCCCAACTCCGCACTAAACCCCATGCGCTGTTAAGAGATGCCCCCGGAACAGTTGTACTATGATCCAGTCATGGGATGGAATGTTTGGCTCTCAAACCTTAGGAAGCACTTGAAGGACTTGGAAGAAACGCATGAAGAGAATAAAACTAGTACTGAATAAAACTCAACAACATAAAACAGGCAAGAAGTTAATTGTAAGGTATCCCTGGGTTGTAGGGTAAGGAGCAACCCTGGTCTTACCATGACTTCCATATCCCCCAACTCTCTCAAATGAGCACCTTGCTCCCCTGGAGGAAAAAAAAAAAATAGATTTTTCTAGTGTTCTCCTGGATATTAGCAGTCGAACGCTGACTCCGTTCCATTGTTAGAATAAAATGTGTCAACAGGCAGTTTCACCCCCAATGGGAATATCAGCTCTCAGGTGCCTACGACTTTAACCCTGCCAATAAACTCTTGTAGTAAAGAAGACGTGTGCCGAGTCTGACTTTGTGTGCAACAATGGCCAGTGTGTCCCCAGCCGGTGGCAGTGTGACGGGGATCCCGACTGTGAAGACGGCTCTGATGAAAACCCGGAACAGTGCCGTGAGTGACTTGCTTTGGACTGTAACTTTCCCAGGCTGTTTTGTGTCTCATAGCTCTAAGTACTATTTCATCCAAAACTTGGTTGTTTCCCTTGGCCTACCTTGATGTGTAGGCCAGTGGACTCCAAGGTCAGTCAAGTCATTAACAAGTTGATGAGTGTCCATTAAAGAATGTTGTCCCTAGTCTAACAAGACTGACATTCTCTTGGGTAGCTTCACTATTGAATATTTAAGACCGAAGCCAGCCGATTTGATTAAGAACTCCTTGACTAGGTGCATAGATTTCAAATATTTGGTAATCATGACTCCGAGCAGATGGTGCTCTGGTCCTGGAAGCTAAGTCAAGATAGGAGGGTTCCCCCTTTGGGCTCAGCATAAGCTTTTAGATGTACAGCTTATGTTATAAAAAACAAAACAAAAACAAAAAACAAAACCTATTACTGAAGGGGTAAATTAGCTAGAGCTAGGGTGACATTGTGATTTCTTAACAAACCTGTTACCTGAGGCTTTTAAGTAGGGTAAAGCTTACAGCTTATTCTTAAATAAGAAAAATTTCACAGGTATGCCAATGTATATATGTGTCCTTAGGCGGATATCCGGGAAAAGGTCTGTGACATCACAGAGGAGAAGGATTTGGGATAGGTAAATTAGGATCATTTGAATGTCGTGGTGAAGAAAGTCTTGGAGTTTATTTCAAAGCAGTAGAGACCTGTTGAAACATGAAAAGTGCAAATCTAACAGGACCCAAGTTTAGGTCTCGGATAGGGTGACAAAACGCAGTGAAGCAGAAAGGAAGATAAATGCATCAATTTCAGTTTTCAAGGCAAGGAATCAGGGGTGCGATAAGAACATTGGTCATGGCAGGTAAATCGCCCCAGGGAAAGCCAGGTTCCACAGAGACGTGGCCCTGAGTGTTAGTAGAGGGTGACCCAGCGAGGTCAAGAATCAGGAGGGGTCCCCGTTGTGGCAAAGCCCACGTAGGTCGCGAAGAAGCCTATAAAGGAATCTAGTCAGGAGAAGACTTCCCAGGTGTTAGGTCATCCAGCCTTTAAAGAAGTGGGAATTAGGTGACCTTATCTGGTATTTGACAGATAACAAAAAAAAAAAAAAAGGAGCCACACAAAAAAAGGTCAAGGAGCAGGCCAGCCAATAAGCCTAACTGCGCCAAGTAAAACAGAAGCCAGAGCTGAGCACGCCACGGAACCTTGAAGGAGTAACATGGTCAAGGCTCTCGGGGCCCTGCTGGGCGGCACCACCTCCCGTGGCTTCTCAGCCGTGGAGCTGGTGAACCATGTCCCCAGGCTTCAACTAGTCAGTCGAATGTCACCCCTTCGCCAGGCCACCGGGTGACAGGCGAGCCCACACGCAGGCAGCTCAGGGGCAGCAGCTTGGCTCGGAGGCGTGGGGGAGGCTCTTTTGAGACTGTATATCGTCAACAGATATGAGAACATGCCGCATAAATGAAATCAGCTGTGGCGCCCGTTCCACTCAGTGTATCCCAGTGTCCTGGAGGTGCGATGGTGAAAATGATTGTGACAGTGGCGAAGATGAAGAAAACTGCGGTAAGAAGATCAGTGTTGAGTGGCTTTGTCCCCAAGACCCTTTTGCTCAAAGAAGGGTGGGCAGGGGGAGAAGCTTCCAGGAGCGTGAAGATGCAGTTCCATTGACTGGCGTTTCAGCGACTTCGCTCTCTGCTCAGCTACTTGGCCTTCATTACTGCCCTAAAACTGACAGAAGTCCCCGTGGTGACTGACCACTGCTCGCTTCGGTGTTTGTCCTAGGCAGATAGAAGTGAGAAGGTAAGTCACTCAGGGCACCGCCATGCAGAAGGAGCTCAGTGAGGCCACGACAGTGTGGATGTCTGTGTGTTAGGACAGGGGTGCACGGGCCTGCCTCACCCGGGCTCAGTACAACCAGCAGGGGACTAGGGTCAGCAAGCTCACTCCTAGGTCTCAAGCGGGTCTGCTTTTTGGAATAAATGCCTTGAGTAGCATACGAGCAGCTTGAGTTAGCCTCTGAACTCGATTCTCTTTGAGGCTGTCCAAAGGTTAACCTGGCGCAGAAGCGTTACCTATCATCTTGCTAGCACAGACCCAGAGAAAACCCTACCCAGCCGATGGTACTTTTGTCTCTTCTCATGGTTCCTGCCTGTAAAAATGAACTCTGTTTCCTATGCTTTCATGTTTCTGTTCCTGGAAAATGTGTAATAAAGTGCTGCGCGTTCCAGGCGAGGCCCTGGGAAATATCTGGGTTGAACAAACATTGCTGTGAGCACTCTTTCAAGCTACCGCCCTTTTATAGGGCCCCGAGAGCGACAGCTCCCAAGGCTGACAGGCATGGGCCTCCTGAGGCAGCAGAGTACTAGTGAGCTGAGCGTGCTTGCGGTCCAAACGCCAGTCTTGCATGGAGAAGTCGACTTCTGAGGTCAATACCACTGCACCTAGTCCAATGAGTTTCGGTGTTCAATCTTAGAATTGAGCTTTATGTATTGGTAAGCCCCAGGGCTGCCAAGTGTTTCCCTCCTAAATCTAGACTTTGCTTCCCAAGAGAGTCGTGGTCTCTACCCTAATTACCACCAAACTGTGACCTTGATTCATTCGGCAGGAATTTGAGTCCAAGTACAAACTGGCTAGTCTGCCTGGTTTATCATCATTAGCATACCGGGCGGCTAAGATTGAGATCGATTCTAGCCCTAGCAGTGACTTTTTAACACTTGAAAATATTTAAGGCCTGTTATTCCTGATCCTCATTTGAAGGACCCACAGAGAAGGAGCATAAATAATGGCTGATTTTTGTTCATAGTGTGATAATGCTTATTATGAGTCTATGTTAATCTGTGTACCTGATACATGGTAGTCTCAGCTGATGATCTGAACTGATTTTAGAGAAAACTGTCTGTCTATGTAGAGATAGCTCAGTCTTTGCCATTCAAAATGAAATCCCCCGGTCAGGTTTAAGTTCTTGATCGCTGTCCCTTTAGGAATCTGTTGTGGTTCCCACCTCAGATTAACTCCTAAGTCTTCAACTGTTCTCTTGGTCCTTTCTTTCCGTTCTCATTCAAGTGTCCCTGCGTCTTGTCCATATTGAGACTGCTTGCTAGTACGCCAGGAACTTGGATATGGATAGAACTCTACGATAGCTTTTAAGTGAAGCTTGGAGAGCTAGGGTCCGCGATCCGAGATCCCGCACATTGCGTTGTGGGATGCGAGTCTGGAAGGCACCACGAGTCCCGCATGCACTCAGCGAGGCCTGCTCTCCCCCCCCACCCCCCCACCCCACCGCCCCGCAGGCAACATCACATGCAGCCCCGACGAGTTCACCTGCTCCAGCGGCCGCTGCATCTCCAGGAATTTCGTCTGCAACGGCCAGGACGACTGCAGCGACGGCAGCGACGAGCTGGACTGCGCGCCCCCCACGTGCGGCGCGCACGAGTTCCAGTGCAGCACCTCGTCCTGCATCCCCCTCAGCTGGGTGTGCGACGACGATGCCGACTGCTCCGACCAGTCGGACGAGTCCCTGGAGCAGTGCGGCCGCCAGCCGGTGATGCACACCAAGTGCCCGGCCAGCGAGACCCAGTGCGGCTCCGGCGAGTGCATCCACAAGAAGTGGCGCTGCGACGGGGACCCCGACTGCAAAGACGGTAGCGACGAGGTCAACTGTCGTAAGTAGCCTTCTTATCGGTCCGGCCTGCTCCGCGCCCGCCCCGCGCGTCCGCCTGGACGGCTTGGCTGACCCTCCCCTGTCCTTGCCGCCCCCCCCCCCCCCCCCTCCTGCAGCTTCGCGAACCTGCCGCCCTGACCAGTTTGAGTGTGAGGACGGGAGCTGCATCCACGGCAGCAGGCAGTGCAACGGTATCCGGGACTGTGTGGACGGCTCCGATGAGGTCAACTGCAAAAATGGTGAGGGGCTCCTCCTGGGGGTGAGTCAGAGGACTGCGCGGAGCAGCCCCACCAATGGACTCCTCGCTTTTGTGTTTCTCTTTGTAGTCAATCAGTGCTTAGGCCCTGGCAAGTTCAAGTGCAGAAGCGGGGAGTGCATAGATGTCGGTAAAGTATGTAACCAGGAGCAGGACTGCAGGGACTGGAGTGACGAGCCCCTGAAGGAATGTCGTAAGTGGAGGGGTTGCGTGAGCCCAGAGTCGGGAAGGGTCATGACATCGCCCCTAACTAATGCAGTGTGCACCCCGCACAGTGCCTGCTCCCACTACTTTTAAGGAACCGAGTTCAGTTGCTGGGCTTCAGAGTGGCATTTTTAAGCCTTAGAAGTTGGAGCAGTGACAAACTAGTTCATAGCTTTACCTCCTTAAAGATAACCGATCAGCAATAGAGACACTTGACTCAGTACTACTTAGCCAGCTGGTACCCTGCCAAGGAGATTGGGTTTACTCTTCCCCCAAACCCTCCAAGATGCATATCTTGAAGACAGATTATTAGACCTTAGGAAAGTCATGGGTTTGACCAGACTAACTAGATAAGTTATTGCAAAAAGCCCAGAGTTTAAATGTTAATTGGGGCAAATATCGATTTGGAATAAGGTGTGGGGTAACCCTGGTCCCTTTCTATTTCAGATGTAAACGAATGCTTGGTTAATAATGGTGGCTGTTCTCACATCTGCAAAGACCTCGTTATAGGCTACGAATGTGACTGCGCAGCTGGGTTTGAACTGATAGATAAGAAAATCTGTGGAGGTGAGTCCAGGAGGGAGCCTCAGCCCTTGTGCAGGGGGGGGGGGGGGGGGGGCGGGGAGAGATAGGAAAGGACAGTATCTTGCTCTAAGTCATCTAGGCACAAAAGACTAATCCTAATTTCCCTCCTAGATATTGATGAATGCCAAAATCCGGGAATCTGCAGCCAAATTTGTATCAACTTAAAAGGCGGTTACAAGTGTGAATGTAGTCGGGGCTATCAGATGGATCTTGCCACTGGCGTGTGCAAGGCAGTAGGTAAATGGACTTGGACTGGTGTTGCTCTGGTACCTTTGGGAGTAAGTGCTTACCAAGGGTACAGCCACTGACCCCAAGAGTCAACTAAATTATGGAATTAAAGTAGTACAGCTCTTCCTCGACTTATGATGGGGTCACAATCTAATAAACCATTGTAAGTTGAAAATACCCCAAGTCAAAAATGCATTTAATATACGTAACCTACCAAATATCATTGCTTAGCCAAGCCTGCCTTCAATATGCTCAGAACTCTTATGTCAGCTTATAGTTGGGCAACATCATCTAACACAAGCCCAGGAGGTATTGAATGTCGCATGTAACGTATCAAGTACCATACTGAAAGTGAAAAGCAGAACGGCTGTATGGGTATAGATGGGTGTCAGCGCATCGGCTGTTCACATCCTCGTGATCACGGGGCTGACCAGGAGCTGCGACTCGCTGCTACCACCCAGCATCGTGGGAGAACATCACAAGAGAGGATGGTAGCACACATCACTGACCTGGGAAAAGATCCCAACTCTAAATTCAAAGTGTGGTTTCTACGGGACGCAAACTGCTTTTTTACCATCATAAAGCTGAAAAATCCTAGGTCGAACCCTCCTGAGTCCGGGACTGTCTCTTCTTGAGATCAGTGCTACTTAACTCCCAGTGCAGTATCACAGGTTAAACAAGAGAGCGTTTCCCTAGACACCTGCCTTGGTCAGTTTCTTTTGCATAAGATACCGCGAATACCTACCAGGTGCAGTCACTTCCTGCTTCCAACACTTGAATGCAATCCCAGTAAGTAACTTAGTCAACAGCTGCTTAGAAACCGCTCTGGGCTGGTCAGCCCCCCTACTGTTGAGCGTTGTGACCCCAGGACTGCCGCCTTGAACAGTGGGAAGTGCTTACAGTTCCCGGGGGCCCGGATGGCAGCAAGCATCCTCCTCGGGTGTTTGGTGGTGCCTTTACTTTTTAATGCTCCTCCTTCGGGAGGAGGAGGCTTAGAAGGACCTTGCCTTCTTACCGTGAGACTAAATAAACCTGACTGCTATCTTGCAGGCAAAGAGCCAAGTCTGATCTTCACGAATCGAAGAGACATCCGGAAGATTGGCTTGGAGAGGAAGGAATACATCCAGCTGGTTGAACAGCTGAGAAACACTGTAGCTCTTGACGCGGACATCGCTGCTCAGAGACTGTTCTGGGCTGATCTCAGCCAGAAGGCCATCTTCAGGTAACTTCAGTTCCCTGCTTAGGGTCTCAGCCTAAGTCCTTGGTCTTTGGGAAGGTTTGGAGGAGTTTCCAGCGCCACTCTAGCATCTAATTAGCTGGGACTCTTAAATCTGGACACTGACTGATTCTTCAACTAGTAAGTTACTATCAGCTCCTCATTGGAGACTAACAGTTGTGTACGAAGGAAAAGGAGGCTGTAGCTATAGGATTATCACAAAGGGCCGCTTAGTTTCTCCTCTTGTCACCCCATTCTTTCTAGTTCATGGACAGCTTTTCACAGTGGCTACCAATAGAAATGGTAGTGACTGCGTTTTCTTAAGGGGAACTCTAGAAACTCAGATGGTCTGTCCTGCAACCAACACCTTCACTTGGAAATGTGTCAGTCTTGCTTATCGAGGACGTACCAGCAGCTAAATAATGGACACTCTTAGTTAGTATCAGTAACAAGCATAGTTAAATGATCTGAGTGGTGAGCTCTGGTGTTACCCGAGTTTCTTCTGAACAAAGGTGTGGACCATTTTGTAAACAGAAAGTCCATTCTCCAGCCTCTGATGGTGTCAGACTCTTAAATTTCTTGTGACCTCTTCTGTTTCAGTGCCTCGATTGATGACAAGGTTGGTAGACATGTTAAAATGATCGACAATGTCTATAATCCCGCGGCCATTGCTGTTGATTGGGTGTACAAGACCATCTACTGGACTGATGTGGCTTCTAAGACCATTTCAGTAGCTACCCTTGATGGAACCAAGAGGAAGTTCCTGTTTAACGCTGACTTGCGGGAGCCTGCCTCCATAGCTGTGGACCCACTGTCTGGGTTTGTAGTCTGTTTTTTCTAGCCTTTTGGGTGCTATTTGCATATGCCAGGAGCTTTCCTCCTGGCTGAAACAGTACTGAAATCCCAAGACTTACAGCTCCCCACAACAGAGAATTATCCAGTTCAGTGGTATCACGGTTGAGTAAGTCCGCTCTCCTCCAGGCCCTCCCTGGCAGTATGAGCGCTGACTGACATTAACGTGTTTGACTTGATGTGCACACAGAACCCGTATCTGAACCCTTATGGCCACCCAGCATCTATGCAAGTTGTTTTTAATGTTTGTCTGAATGCTTTGTCAGGTTAGCTCCGGATGACCAAACCTAAGTACTAACACAAGTTGTGAGGATTTTTTGGTAGCCATATTTCCTCAAAGCTTTCATCTAAATGTCCAAGTTGTCTGAAAGTCCAGTTGAAATAAACGGATCTCTCTAGCAACATTTCACCAAGAGGTTGCCCTAAATCGGTGCTAAATAATATAGAAAAGCATCTTAGGAAGTTGACTAAGCCTCTAGTAATGACCCCTGACCCCCGGGAATCCTCGCGAGAACAGTCAGTCAAGCCCCTCCGATAAAGCTTAACATATATTCATCTTTCACTCCTCTGAAAGAATTGGCCTTTTGTAAAGGAAATATATAACCTGTGACTGGAGGTTGAAATACAATTATCACACTTATATAGATTAATATAGTTCATAATGAGCTAAGCCTAGATTCTTAGTGTTAACTTTTGTTTACCCGGAACGTAATTTAGATCATTACCTCTTACTGTTGGTCTCCAGAGTTTTCTAGTCATTCTTTAAATGTGTATCCAAAACTACAAGTTTATCCCTTCTAAACCACTGAGGCTTCTTTCTCATTTAATTCTTCCCAGCTTTGTGTACTGGTCAGACTGGGGAGAACCAGCTAAAATAGAAAAAGCAGGAATGAATGGATTTGATAGGCGGGCCCTGGTGACAGTGGACATCCAATGGCCTAATGGAATTACACTCGGTATGTCTGTCCTTCCTTCCTTGGCCACCAATCCAACGGTCCCCACAGCTTTCGCTTCCCTCCGTAGTTTATTCTGGACCACAGCAGACCGCTCCCATGGTTCCTTCAATAGCAGGAATTTTGGATGAGAGTAACTGAGCAATGCAAATCCAATGGTGGGGCCTTAACATATTAGATGCTCTGTCGTTACTAGCTTTTCTGTCCATTTGGGCCTAATATGGGACATAAATTCAGTGCATCTTGGGCCTTAGGAACTCTCACCCATCAGGGGAGAACAACATGCTCGCCTCTCTTAACACTCCTATAATGTGCATAACATATCTTAAGTCAGCTCCTTTGAGAATCCTGGGTCCTCCTTTAATCCCCCAGAGTGAGTGTGGGTACAGACCCCGCATGCTGCCTCGCAAGGCTTGCGGCACCCCTTTAGGAACCCATGCTGGAGAAGGAGCCATGAGAATAGAATATCGGATTCCCTGGATCTTTTCAGTGGAAACCGGGGCCGTGATGGCGTCTCATGAGCTGACAATTCTTTTCCTCCCCAGACCTTATTAAGAGTCGTCTCTACTGGCTTGACTCCAAGTTGCACATGCTGTCCAGTGTGGACTTGAATGGCCAAGATCGCAGGATTGTCCTCAAGTCTCTGGAGTTCCTAGCTCATCCTCTCGCGCTGACCATATTTGAGGTGAGATGTGTGTGTCACCTCTAAGTGTGGACCTCTGACTTACTAGAGCACCTCAGGGGAGAAAGGACAGAACAGGAATGGGGCAAGGAGGGATGGGCAGAGGAGCATGACCTGAGAAACTGCTTTCACGTCAGACATGGGACAAATTCGATGCTCATTTCCTATAGCACTTGAAGAAGCCTGAACTTGCATCTCCAACAGTGTAACACCTAACCTCCCAGACCAGTGTTCAATAAATCTGCGCCATTAAATTGCCAGAAAATAACGATGACCTTAGATACGGACTTGTCTTCATCCTAGGTGTTCCTGCTAATTTGAGGGTTCTGTTTTAGGATCGTGTCTACTGGATAGATGGGGAAAATGAAGCAGTCTACGGGGCCAATAAATTCACTGGGTCAGAGCTGGCCACTCTGGTCAACAACCTTAATGATGCCCAAGACATCATTGTCTATCACGAACTCGTCCAGCCATCAGGTAACGGAGACAAGCACAGCCCTCCATCTGGAAGGCCCCTGTAAGGACAGCAGTGTGGTGTAGTACCTGCTTGGTTATCAGTGGCTCTTTAACAACTCAACTTGCTCTAAAATGGAACTTTCCCCTCCAGTCCCCTGCCTCAAACACGTCAAACATGGTGTTTTGTTTTGTTTTGTTTTCATTTCTGACCTCCTAGTGAAAGAGCTTTCAGAACTTCAGCTCTTCCCTTCCTTTCCCACCCTCAGCATTCAGGCTTTTGTTCCAGGCTTTTCCATACCTCCTGGCCTTCAGTCCCTTGTACTAAGACTCTTGCACTGTCCTCCAAAGTAGCTTTTATGCCACCAACTTTTCCTACCTCCCCATCATGACATAGCTTCTATGCAGATCCTCAAACACATCTATCTGGTCACACCAGCTCCTACTCAAAATATTTGACTGTTTCTATCTAAATGAAACCCTTCAACCTCCCTCTAGCTGGGTTCTGTAAGGCAGAGTGAAGACCAAGGAGGACATGCTCATCTCCTTCCCCTGAATCTTCGCTCTAAGCTTTGGGCCTGTAATGGGTGCCTCCTGCCCCCACCTGCTTCCTCACCACCCACCTGTTCCAGGCATAATCCGTATGCCACTCTCAAGAACTTTCTTTGGATCTGTGGTAGCCTTAGAGCATACTGTCTGTCCTTGTATTTCTTCTTCATCATATTGAACTTGAAGGTTGGACAGAGGAGACAAGTGTAATCTCCCTGGGAACAAAGACTCATGTCTCCAGCATCTAGAATGGGGCTTTAGGTATAGCAGGGACCACAGGACCTCTTTTAAAGGACTTTTGTCTCTGAATAGGTAAAAACTGGTGTGAAGAAGACATGCCGAATGGAGGCTGTGAATACCTGTGCCTGCCAGCGCCACAAATTAATGATCACTCTCCAAAATACACCTGTTCCTGTCCCAATGGGTACAATCTGGAGGAGAACGGCCGGGAGTGCCACAGTAAGGCTTTTGACTTTTCAACCACCAGCAGGACCTAACAACAGGCAGCAGAATAAGACACTAGCCGTAAACCTAGCCCGGATGTTCAGAATTCTGCTTTCACCGATTGTTGGAAGAGATTTGAGAGTGTATCTGCTGCCAGTGCATGCCAGGTTGCTCATGTCATTCCTTCACAACTGACTTCTCACTCACTGCCGCAGTGGGTGAGTCTATAGGTGACCACAGTGTGAACGGGACTATCCTGATGTGTCCCAGTTAATCCCGCGACGGCACTGAGCTAGCCAACTTGCAGATAATTGAAGTCTTAATGTTTTCCTCCAGAGAGACAGGCCACAGTTACAGGAAACCTTATGGCCCCAGAGGGCGACACCGTCCTAAACTCACACTTACACCCACCTTGTTTTCGTCTCCTGTTCTTAGCTTTTGATTGAGTGGCAAATTAAATTCTCACGTTGTGACCAAGGAGCTCCTATGGTGAGGTTTTTATCAGCTTAATACGGAGTCCCTGCAGGGACTAGCTTGGTTTACTGAGAAAGTAATCGCAAGGCAATCTGACAGTAAGACTAGTATGTCTGATACTCTGTCTTCGAGAGCATTTCTGGTAACTTCCAGGACGGTACCGAGAGGGCTAAATGTGAATGTGTATCTTTTTGAATTGTCAGATCACAAATGCTGACTGTTCTGGCCCAAGTCTCATGTGTCTCTGGTTTTGCGTGAAGACTTCCTTTCGGCTTTGACCCCGCAACTTAGCTCAGCGGTGACTTGTCTATTTCCCGTGGGGTTAAAACAACCTTTCGAGGGGTTTGTCTGGATGAAACAGCTAGCCGCTCTGGAACCTTGGCCTTAACCAGGTTCTTGGTCTTTATAATTCAGGTTCTGCAGTTCCTGTGACTTACAGTGAGACAAAAGGTATCCACACAACAGAAATTGCACCAACTAGTGGACTAGTTCCTAGAGTTGCTGGGCCCAGTACTGTGCACTGTGAATCTCGACTAACAGCCACACTCTGTATTTATTGCTTCCATAATTCATGCAGACCCTGTAACCACTAGTTCTGCCCCTCGCTGGTAACCTACATTTCAGCTCCAAAGCCTGAAAGCCTGCAATTCTTTGCCTGACCCAACTTATGAAGGTTTCTACTAGACAACTCTTAGTGAAATAGCTATTCGAGCGTGTGACTTTCCAATCTTTCTAGACTAGTTGTGCCTGGAATGCAGTGCAGTAGGTACTGACCCGCAGTGACGGATGCCAGGGCATGAGGTGCTCTGCCTGATGGGTCCGTTTCTCAGTCTGAATTCACATCCATCTAAATTGATTCCTTTCATTCTTCTGTAGGGATCAATGTGACCACAGCAGTATCAGAGGCCCCTGTCCCCCCGAAAGACACCTCAGCTGCCTGGGCCATCCTTCCTCTCTGTAAGTACCTTCCCCACACATCTGGATAAACTTGTTAGACGCCCACCAGGTGGGCATTTCGAATCCATCTAGAGACAGCCCTCCCACCGTCACAGTACTCGTGACCCTGATTACGTTCGCTCCCTCCCCAGCCTGCTACACTGAGTTGAGTCCATCCCTTTCTCTTTGATGGTATCCTTGGCACTGTGAGCAGCAGTCATACACACTCAACTAGTACATGAAAGGTGCCCATTGCGCTCTACCTCAGGGGTGTTAGTCTGGCTAAATACATCCCTTTAGGTAAAGAGCACTGTTTTCTTCCCCTTGGAAAGGTGTAGAATGCTTCATACAGAGGAGACATGCAAATGCTTAAATGCTTTCTTGAGGAGTTGTAGGACTTGTAGAGGGTAAATTAGAAATAGGTAAGAATCCTCAAACTCAGGGGGAAGAACCTCTAGAACAATTACTGGGTGTGGGGATTCTGAGTCCCTATGTGTGCTATAATGGTCACTTTGTCCTGGAACACTGAAGTCCAAACTTAGCAAACACACCTGGGGGACCACTTGAAAAGCTCTCCAGAAAACTCTGAAATTTTCTTTCAGTTGGCCTGCGCCAGGGCCCAGAACTCTCCACTTGCCCAAATGGATGTGCTGAGCTTAACACCAGTCCACAGAATAATACTTGATCACTGGTCTGAACATGTTTCAAGCTCCTGGCCCATTTATAGTCTAACATCTAGTTATGCTAGCTTCCCACAACATGAAATTTTTATTAACGTCAAGTCTCATGGGTTCCTGAACATGACCTCTTTTTGTATGTTTTGAGACTAGACCCTGCTTAGTCACCTTCTCACTTTTTCTCAGTGCTCTTGGCAATGGCAGCGGTAGGTGGCTACTTGATGTGGCGGAATTGGCAGCACAAGAACATGAAAAGCATGAACTTTGACAATCCTGTGTACTTGAAGACTACCGAAGAGGACCTGTCAATAGACATTGGTAGACACAGTGCTTCTGTTGGACACACGTACCCAGCAGTAAGTCAGCTTTGGGTCTTGATACACCCTGGCTTGCAGTAGGACTTTCTGGAAAGGAGACCACTAACTCAAGCTATGGCTGCTTGGGCTAGGAAGAGCCATTAGGATCACAGAGCCACCAAATAGATCTACTGCGCCTGGAGATTAGACAGTCTAGCCTGTCAGAACACATGCCAGTCAGTTGATAAGCATCTGTCCCAGAAAGAATGACAAGTAAGTCAACCTAAGGTCATCACTACACTACTGGAGATATTTTTGGTTATAGAAACTAGATGTGAATAGTAGCACGAAGCAAGGGGCTCCTATTTGAATTGTCAAGTCAGCTGTCTCCCGGACACTTAAAAGTTTGCACATCCTATACAAGGGAACAGGGGAGTTGGCTTAAAGTCAGCGTATTGAGCAAGATTCCTTTAGCCGTCATTACCAAATGCTTGAAAGTGGCCTATCTTGCCGACTGCAGCTAGCTTCCTTTCAGCAGGGGAGCTAGTCCCTTGTTCTTCAGTTGAAACCCAACTGGAGTATTTGGCCTTCACTTAGGGAACAGTCTGAACAAAAAAAAGGGGGCTCAGCGCTCCCTCTCAAGCTCTCTGGTGAAACAAAGAACGGTGGTCCATTCATGGCCCGCATGTGTCTTTTCCCCATTTTTCTCCAGGATTTACAATCATTCAGTGGAATGGCAGCATCAGCTCCACTATTTTCTCTCTCTCCCAAGTAGACACCATTGAATTCAAGTGAAAATGCACCAGTGACACAACTCAATACTGCGTTAGATCTGACTTCCCTTCCATGTCCCTTCGGTCTCTGGATGACACACTCAAAAGCAAGGTCCATCGGAGAGACTGGAGTGAGTACCACCACTGAGTGATCACCACGCTCATCCTGTACTTTTTCTCTTCCACAGATATCGGTTGTAAGCACAGACGATGACCTAGCTTGACTTCAGAGACGAGTCTTGACCTCTGAGGTCTAAAACCAATAACCCTCCACTTCGGAATGGTAACCGAGCCAGAATCTGAAGTCTTTCTTCCTCCAGTCTGGAAGAACATCAAGATGTCTTTACATGGATCAAGCTTGTATACTTGACCGTTTTTATATTACTTTTGTAAATATTCCTGTCCACATTCTACTTCAGCTTCGGATGTGGTTACCAACTATCTAACCCTTGAGTTTCTAGACAGTATTGCCACATCTGGCCAAATAATGCACTTTCCCTAGAAAGCCATATTCCAGCAAGGACACCCACCTGTGCTATAGTGTATTCCATCTGTACATATATTGTATAGGCCATCTGTAAATACCCCAGAGAACAATCACTATTCTTAAGCACTTTGAAAATATTTCTATGTAAATTATTGTAAACTTTTTCAATGGTTGGGACAATGGCAATAGGATAAAACGGGTTACTAAGATGAAATTGCCAAAAAATTTGTAAACTAATTTTGTACGTATGAATGAAATCTTTGACCTCAGTGGAGGTCTGCAAAGACTGAGTGTTCAAACTACTGTACATTTTTTTTCCAAGTGCTAAAACAATTAAACCAAGCAGCTTAACCATGGTTTGTGCCTATTCCTCTAGGATAAACCTCTATCAGCAGCTTGAGTAGTATCAAGCATTCTAACTAAATATATGAGCTAGATGATATAGATCTTGATGTTGTGTAACCAGGCCTGTAAATTGGCTAGTTTCTCTTACAACCAAGTACTGAAAGAACAAGGTACCACTTAATATTCACTCCCGAAATATTTATTTTGTAAAAGAAGCTAGCTTAGCCTGTACCTAAAATTCCTCTTGTTTAGAGGCAAGTTCCTTTTCTGACTAATTTGTTTCCTGATCTAGAAACCTATGCTAAGATTTCTAGCAATTCTGCTTCTTCATACTTAAGTCTCTGTTTTCCATGTTCTGTCATTATATGTAGCTCCAGGACAAGTGCCTTCTTGTCCTTGAGCTTGTCCTTGAGCAAAGCGTGTCCATCTTTTATAAGTCTACACCATCTACCATGAAGAGTGCTAGAGAGGTAATGGGTAGCGCCATTCTTGAACACTCTAAGGCAGTGGTTCTCAGTAGGGTTAACCTCTCCCTCCCCTGGGAACTTGTTAAAAAGGCCCCTTCCCAGATCCGCTGAGTGAGAAACTTGGGGGGGTGGGGTCCAGGAATGTGTTTTCACAAGCCCTTCAGGTGATTCTGATGTCAACTACAGTTTGAAAACCACTGTTCCAGTGGGACTTCATGGAGAATCTGTCTTCTCATTTTGCAGTCTGGCTGGCAGAAGATCCTTCTGTGGACAACGTCTGAAATTTTTAGTATGAAGAACAGATAAGGAATTTGGGCAGAACAAATAGGAGCACAGGGCTTTAAATAAGTTTTCCATCAGATTGGCCATTACGGCCTTTTTCTAAAGTCTCAAGATGTGAGCAAACAAGGGAAGACGTGAGGTTTGGAGCCCTGGGAAGATGCTCTAATTCCAAAGGGAGGTGGAGAGTCTGCTGTAGATGTGATTCCTCTTGGGACACACTGACCAATGCAGGAGCAAGAGGATGAAGAGATGTTCTGAGTAGCTAAATGGATGGGTGGATGACGCCTATTCTACTTGCTCATGGAATATAAGTAAGGCAGCTGACACCTTGCTTGTGGCTCAGGTGGAGACCAATGATCTTAGATGAAGTTGCTTCTGCCATATTGTTTCATAGATACCCTGTTGTGATTTTGGTCAAACGGATGAAAGTGAAAGAATAGGCGTGGGCTTTTGTGTGTGTGTTGGGGGTGGGGGATGTATGCAAGTCTGGCATATAGAAGGGAGAGGCTATAGCTGTGAAGGAAGGACTCTGTGTTGTACATCTGTTGCTCCCTCTTCAAAAAGTCATTCCACTAACCAGGATGTGGTCTGCTGACAGAGTATCTGGAGTGCCCGTGTGATAAGTAGGTTAGCGTTCATCGTATCTCAACCCTGAAGGCCATTTGGTTGACCGGGACTTTGACCTTGCTATGATATAAACCCACCTATTTCTTTTTTTAATTGGAGCAATACAAAATTCCTACCTAGGAAGGTTGAAGATAGCAGTGTGTTCTCCCATTACAAGGACTGTATAGTATTAATTAACATCAAGGCCCAAAGCCATAGTTTTTAAGAATAAAATCAAGCATTATTCTCTATCATCTTCTCTTAGATTCCAATTCCTATTATGTTAAGTTCTAGGTCCCACTACTCCAATCTTCAAAGAGTATAAAGTATTTCCTTCTTTCACCTTGCCCTACCTTAAGTAGCCAAGGACAGAAACCCACCTTAACAGTTGAAAAAAATGAAGTAACTAGATATTTCTACTGAAATAAAAATAGTTAACATAGCTAGTCAATTCAGCTTGTACTAATAGTTCATGAGGACCTAAATAAAACCTTGGGCTTTAGTATCCAAATAAGAACTGTAAGAATCCTACATGAAGCATACTGGTATAAATTTGCTATATCTGTAGAGTTTACTAAAGAAGATGATAATTAGTTAAGAGGTAAAATAGGAAGCTTATCTAACACTAAAAGAGAGTGTTTGGAGTTAAATGTGTCACACAAAGTCACTGAACGTGGGTCCTCCAGAGACTTTAGGAATTGCTACCCAGATTGATAAGCGATGAGTAAACAAATATGTAGCATCTGGTAAAGAAATCCAGCCAAGTCCCTGAGTCCAAATTCTCAAGTGACCTTTATAAGCTATCTATTTGGCAAGAAAGAATCCCAGTTGTTCAACCAGCTCCCTGAAGACATTCTTATAGCTAAATTAGAGCCATGGCATCATCTTCAAGCCTACGGTGTTCTATTCTTGACGAACACAAGGCAAAAGAGAAAGAGAGAGAGAGAAGCTTCAACTTTGGCACTTCTGTTCCTTGTATCTTTGGAAGTCAGATACCCTTCTATAAAAGAAAAGAAAAAAATGAGAAGACAGGCTTTAAATAGCAAAACTACAGGACATTTAAAGAACTAACTCTTTAGTTTAATACTGAGAAATGGGAGAACTAAAGTATACCTTTTAACTATCCTCACCCCCAAAGCAAAAGATTCTGGTGGAGTTTTCTTTGTCATTTAGTATAACTAGAGGAATTTCCTAGAATTCTTACCTAGTGAAGTAGTTTATTCTTTTGAACCCAAACAGAAGCTGAAATCCTTGATTTTAGCAGCAGGGAAACTTGCAAGAAGCATATGCACTTTTGCTGTGATAACTTAGGTCCAAGAATTTAGAATACAACCTGCTAATCTTGATCACTGAGTTCGAGCTCCTCAGTTTCATCATCAAGTATCCAGCCTGCCTCTTTGGAAAAATTGGGAATTCTATGTTCATGTTTCTGCCATACCATGGACCTAAACTGTGGAGATTCAGGAATACATAGAAGTAGAAAAAGCCTTCAAATATACCTTGTTTCCAAATATAGGCAACTTTTGTGCATACACCATCCTTGTCTGCTTTCATAGATCAAAAGCTGAATCAGAGTTAACAGTGGGGGTCCACAGGTATTAAGGAACAGAGGACAGCGGTGTCTCAACTCTCTATTGTATCTCCCAAATCCGTTGAGCATTTCCAAGCCTGGCTCATTCAAGAAACAGGGATGAAGGGGACCACTGACTGATAGTCCCCCCATAAACCTACCACCCAGGGTCGTAGAAGCCAGCGTCAAACAGGCTGAAGGTGGGGTACGGGCTCTGCAGGGGACCCTGGGCACATCAATAGTTGTCTTTTTCATTGCGCTTAAGGGGAAAGTTAGATGGTCAGCAAGGAAGTTCCCAAGCACGGACTCTGGTGTCAGTCTTGATGTGGTCGCTTGGGCAAGCTACTAATCCCCTTGGTGAATGGACAAGATGGGGACTGTGTTGTGCCATGGCGAGGGTTAAGGAGAATGCAGAGAAGGGCTCAGCATGGTGTCTGGCATTTAGTGGGTACAAGGCAGGTGTTACTGCTGGAGATCACTCTCGATGCTATGCCTCTCTTTGTGTTCATTGTGGTTCGACCTAGAAACTGGTATGTGACTTTACCAGTCAGAGTTACAGTAACTTAACTCATTATTGAGCATAACATGCATTAGGCCTTGTCCCAAGGGTTTTCCACTACACCTGCCTGATGAGATCTATGTGTGACACTCAGGTAGTGATGTCACCTTTATATAGTTAAAAAAAAAAAGCTTCAAGGGTTACATGATTTAAACCCTAGACACGGAGCTGGTGTGTTTCTACCCCAGCCTTTTGACTTTACTGCCTGGAACATGGAAACAAGTATTCGGTGGCCTGCACAGTCTTTGCATGGCAGCTAAAGCACTTTGAATCTCCCTAAACTTCTTAATAGTTTAATAATGTGCTAAATAAATGCTGGCATGTATTTTATTTGATCTTCACAACAACCCAAATAGGTAAGTGTCTTCATTTTATAGATGTGGAAACTGAGACCACAGATAACATGGGGATTCCAAACCCTATGAGTTTACTGCCATCCCCTCTCAGAAAAGGAGGCAGAGCTGTGTAAAGGTTAAGCTGGACATCACACTGCATATTTGCAGAGTCCCTTTACTACTGATGGTAGGGTCCTTCAGCAGTTTCCCGGTGTCTCAGATGCCTTTAACGGCTAGCATCCAATATGGCGGCATACCAAGAGAATAACACTAGCACTACGTCAAGTCAGCGCGGAAGAACGTTATGTGCCCATGCCTCAAGATGTCAGAAGTTCCAGAATTACTTTCCTTGTGAAGTAGAGGTAGGTTACTGGATTGCAAACTAAAAGATAAAGATCCCCTGAAGGAATTTATGAACATGCAACATCCCTCCTGTGTATGAAGATAATTGGGGAAAACAAGCTGTATCAAAACCAATTGTTCATCGTAAGGCTCTCATAAGGAAAGACATGCCCAAGAAGACAGGGAGAACTGTGACTTGGGTCAAGTGACTGATGGATCTTAGGTATTCTGGAATCAACCCCTGAGACCTGCTTATCTCATTATCACAGACATGCGCGGGGGGGAAGAATTCTTTGCACAAAATGACTGGCTTTGAGAAAACTATCTGGCCCCTTTTAAAATGTCACTCAATACCAAAATGTGACTTAAGAGCATGTAATGGCCCAGGAGTCCAGAGCGTACAACCACATTACTGTCCTCAGGATCTTCAGAATTCTAGAAATACATGTTGGAATGCATCCAGTCCTGCTGACCTATAGATAAGCAGTTTTCTTTCGTTAATGAACTGTACATGTAACTTAAATAAAAGTTTATTTTTGAGATGACTGTCATAAGCCTTTCCTTTTTCTACACAACTTTTCAAAAAGCTTTTCCTCAAATCCTTCTCCTCTTTGCAACTGAAGATGCAAAGAGGAAGATGGCTCGGTCACCCCTTCGTGGAAAACAGCTCAGGTCACCTAGATCTGGACTCATCAAGCTTAAAGGATGGGAGATGTCCCCTTTCTTGCCATCCTTAGAAGTACAGTTAGTGTCTCCCTAGAGGTAGCCATAACATCACCCTCTCACACTCCTCCTTCCCACTCTTCCCATGGAAGAAATGAAAATCAAAGCTATCACTACCAGGCAATGTGAGGCCACAGCCTCCCCCTTGTGGGTGAGAGAGTCTAACACATGCTTCCTGGCCAAAGGGAGGAAGCCCCAGGGTGGCAGGACAAGACAGGCCTCGACAAGCAAGTAAAATCATTTTGATACTTTCCCCTCATCAGTTCTTCCATGGTTTGTGTTGAAATTCATGTAGAAGAAGCCTAACTGTTTGTGGGCCTTAGAGATATTCCATCTGAAACTTGTCCAAGCAGGAGCCCCCACTTGTTGGAATCACGTTGTGTGCTAACCTTTGAGATTGGCGCAGGGAATCCACAAAAGTAGTGGGAGGAAAGTAAGTTGAGCGAAAAAGAAATTGCAAAGAAAAAAAAAAAGAAAAATCTTTGAAAGATCAAGAGTGAGTCCTTCATGAATGCAATGCTTCGCTTAATGAGTGAAATGATGAGTCAATACCCACTGTGCAGTGATAGGAAGGCAGTGAGTTTGGATGTGTCCCCCCACTTCTTCATTAGCTGGAGCCACAGGTAAGCTGCTTACCATCCAAGCCCTGTCCTCCTATGGAAATTAGAACACCCACCTGCACGGGGTTCTCATAAGAGAGAGAAGCAACACCCATAAAGTGTTTCGCTCAAATAACTCCTGTCTTCCTCTCTAGTGCCACAAAGTCATGCTTCATTTCTTATTTAAAAAAAAAAAAAGTTAAAATGTTTTACTTGTGTCTTCTTGGAGATCTGATTCTGGTCTGTGCGCTCACATTAAATCCCATCTGTGAGCATTCCTTCTCAGGTGTCCCCTCAAAATGCTAGGATTTGGTGATCTGTTTTTACTCCAAGGAATGAAGAGGAATCCTCCCACACCTGTAAACTTTGCAGAAAGCCTTGTGTGCGTGACCCTCTGCTGATTCAAAGGCACAGGTTCAAGGTCAAGTTCACCAGTTATACAGAGAGGTCTGTTTAATCAGTGGGAGAGGAAGACGCTGAACTTTATACCACTCCAGAAGGTCAGGTTAGCATGCTCTTTGGATTCGACATGCTCAGCAAATGTGACGGGTCCATAATCTAGGAAATGGAGAATGCTAAATTTTGGTTCTGAACATCTAACTAATGTTGTAGTTACTCTTCAAAGGCATTTCGGCTACCTGTTGATTGAGGACAGACCGTATTTTTAAACCCAGAGTCCTTTTAGTTTTCTTAAATTCGCCCATTTACATGTGAAGTTTGCTAAGGATTAGTTTTTTGAAGGCAAAAGCAAATTTGCCTTTTGGTCTGACCCCAAAGGAATAGCCCTGTGATTTCCTGAGTCGAGCTTATAAATGCTGGAGGATGACTTTAGGTAACAAGTTAACAATCAGCATTCCTTCTCAGGCACTGCTGCTCATTCTAGCTGGGCGTTGGGCACAGAACAGACATTTAGTATGTCAGATAGTGATAAGAGCTACAAAGAAAAACAGAACAAGAGTAGGGGATAAAGAATGATAGAATGTGCTGTTTTAGGTGCAGTGATCAAGGAAGCTCTCCAAGGAAGTGACTTGAGCAGAGAACCTGGACTAGAAAGTGTGGGAGTGAGCCCACTGAGGACACAGCCAAGGTGGAAGTCTGGGGCAGGAACATGCTTGATTCTTCCACCACAAAGCAAGGCAGCCACATAGCTGGGAGCGGCCGTGGCAGAGAAGGAGGAGAGAAGAGTAAAGACCTAGTGACGTAGACATCAAGGGCCATGGTTGGGATTTAGGATTTTACGTAATGGGTTTGGGAGCAGCAGAATGACTTCCCATCTTAAAAGGATCATGCTGACTGCTTTGATGACAAGAGACTGCAGGGATGCAAGGGCGAAAACAGGGAGATAAATCAACTGACTATGGCAGAAGGGCAGGTAGATGGCCATGGCTTGGGCTGGTGGGGAGGCAAGACAGCTGTACTCCACATCTGGCCTGTCTTGTCAGGCAGGTACATGCCCAAGCTTCCCCCAGGAGTGGCCAATGGGTCATGATAGACAGTCACCTCATTCAGGAGAACCTAGCGGGTTCCTATCTCAGC
Source organism: Phoca vitulina (assembly GCF_004348235.1). Taxonomy (NCBI): domain Eukaryota; kingdom Metazoa; phylum Chordata; class Mammalia; order Carnivora; family Phocidae; genus Phoca; species Phoca vitulina. Next base: position 6,643,481 of record NW_022589740.1, on the reverse strand, counting down.
TGTGCTCTCCGTCTGCAGGGTATCAGTTCGGCTGCTCCCAGACTGGGCACGGGTGACAGGCCCAAGCCCAGCACTGGGGCAAAAACTCAACAAGGCTACATGGAAACCAGGGAGAAAGCCACGCTTCTCCTCCCTAACAAAGGAAGTCTGAATCTAGAAGAAAAGAACAGCCTGGACCGTAATTCCCAGTCCACACGAGTGCAAGCCTTTCACCCATTCAAAGGGAGTTCTTTCCTACATTCAAGGTAGAGCCTGTCTAGGTATACATCTCGGCCGAGTCATTCTGGTACAGAGCTCGGATAAGCTCTAAAGTAATGTCTTCTAGAGGCATGTTTTCCTCGGGTGGCACCATATACATACACACACACACACACACACACACACACACACACACACACACACACACACAATGGCTTTAGACAGGATCAAGCCTTTTCCCTCTATCCAACCACTGTATCTTTTCCATATTACCTGCCTTCCCCTTAAAGGCATTAGAGAATTATCCAAATCACTTTCCCTAAGAAACTTTAGGGTTCTGGATTAGAAGAGACACCAAAGTCACAGAGTCTGGTACTTGTCTGATTAAGATGGTCACAGGCCCCAGTTGGGGAAGCAGAAAATGCCTGAAGTTACCCAGTAAGGAGACCCCTATTCATCAACAACGCCCCAAGTCCCCCACAGAGTAACAATCGCTCTCTTAAGAAGGCTCGAAATTCAGCAACAGCTTGTGAGCCTTTAGTATAAAAAACAAAAGAGAACACTGTTTTGCAAAGTAAGAGCCGCCTAGAACTTAAAAATTGAGGAAAGGGCTTTTTTTTTTTTTTTTTTTTAATGTATTAAGAAGTGAGGTAAGGTTCTGAAGGGCCCCCATGCATGTCACAGAATGGAAGCCAAGTATTAACAAACAGCTTTGAAACAGAAAAAGCAGCCTCTTCTCAGACGTCAGCTCCAGTACCTGTTTCCATTCAGGAAAGAAAAGCAAGCTTCTGTATCCGGGGATCTGGGAGCCTCCCAAGAGGAGGCTGAGAAAAGAGGCTACGTGCATTTCCCCTCGCTTCTCCCTCCCCTGCAGCAGGCACTGTGTTCCAGCCCTCTGTGAACTGTCTCCATGAGGAGGCAGATCAGATTTCAATGGGCCTAATTAATAGAGCCAGTTTGCCAAAAGTGGTACACCAGTTAGCACAGAAACCCACGTTCTCTCAGAAATCCAAAGAACCTGGGCTGGAAAAGGAACACTTAAAACCCAAACTTACTGTAGCTCCTTTTGCCCTGGCAGGAGGGCTGCCAATGCCCCTGGAAGGCTAAGTACCTTACAAAGCATGGCTATAAGAAGTCTGGATCCCACAAGCCTCCACGTGTATATTGCCCCAAGAAAAGGAAAATCTTTGGATTTGCCGAGAGAGTGCCGGGCTGAGTTTGGGGAGTGGGCTACAGATGGTTGAATGGCGCCGCACCCCAATGAGAGAGGGCTCGGGTCGGGGGTTGAGAAGTGCTGGGAAGGAGCAAGGCGGCGCACAGTGGACACAGGAACATGTCATATGAGACTGCGGACCGGTCACATTCTCTGTGCCTCCAAAGTTCTTTCCTCTCCAGACCTTTGGTCAAGTGTATAGCACCCCATCTGTTGGTATGACTGGCTTTTGATGAAAGTCCCATAAAGGAGCCCAGTCCTAGGTCTGGGCTTGACATGGCACAACAAGGAAGGGACTTACAGAACAATCCGGTAACTCAACTGAACTAACTCAGTAGCTGCAAGAGCTTAGACCCACAGAGTGTAAGCTCTCAGAACTCTTCTCCTGGGACAGTGGACTTTCTGCAGGATGGAGAATGCCAGTTCCAGCCCATACTATCTGGCACTTAGGGGGCAGAGTGACTCCATTTGATGTCACGAATTATTAAATTTATTAGGTGAGGTCAGGTGGCTTTTTAGATATTATGCACCCAGCATTTTGCTAGTTAGTCAGTGTAGAGAATTTATTATAGCAATGGCCTGTAGGGCTTGGAGTATTTCAAACTATGGAATCATCTTTCCAAAGTACAAATATGACAGTGTCACTCCCCATCTTAGATGAGTTCATTTTGCCCACTGCACAAAAGCCAAGGTCCTTAGACTAAGGCTCAAGACCACTATGACCTGATTCCTGCTACTCAGTTCTCCTATATCCTGCCTCCCTGAGCCCAGACTCCATGCTCTGCTAATGCTCAACCGTTGGTAATCCCCCCTTAAACACTGCCCCACCCCCAACCTCACACACAGGGCTGCTTCCTACACAAAGCTGTTCCTTTGCCCATGCTCTTTTCTCTGCTCTCAGTGTCTTCTCAGCTTTCTTGCTTGACTCTTACTCTTTTTCCAAAATTTCTTCAGCTATCACCTCCTCCCCGAAGGCTTCCCTGTTGCCCCAATTTGAGTCATGTGTCTCTTGCCTATCCAGAATTCTATAACATGTACCTCATTATATTGAGATTACTTTTTATGTGTGTAGCTTCCTGACTGAATGAAATACAACTTCTTTAACGCAAGAATTGAGTCTCAGTAAACTTTGTGGGCGCCCCCCACACACACACCATGTAGAGCACAAAGTGAAGCACTTTTTAAGTGCTCAAATACTACTTGTTAAACTACATTGAGCCCATGAATGCAAGCGGTATTTTGTTAGCAGGCAAACACCCTCAACTGCACATTGTCTCTTGAAAGAAGTTCCCTTAAGAACTCATTTGTCGATTTTAATGATGTCCCACAACCCGCACAAGTTTGAGGTCCTTTCGTGAATTTACGTTCAAGGAGCACAGAGCTCTTTGGCATACATACCATCATAGCAAACCTTACGTCCTTGATATTTTCAAACAACAAAAAATCATTGAGTGTTCCATCAGGGAACATAGCAATTTAACTTGCCAGTTAATACCATTTCAAGACCCTCCATGGCTGTCCTAACAAGAAACTCTTAGCATACTTAGAGCCAAAGGTACCATCTTTGAAATAAACACACAACCATCTAAGGGAATTGCACTCAATGAAGTAACCCTCATCTAGGTTCCTATGTACTGTTGAGACTATTTAAAAATTATCCTGTAACTTGAAAAGCACACCTGTTAACTTCATTTTTATATTCAGAATTGATTTGCAAACTAAGTACCTTACAAAGCATGGCTATAAGAAGTCTGGATCCCACAAGCCTCCATGTGCTCTAGGACAGGAATTTAAAAGATTCAAGCTCCGATCTTCATTTCGCCACTTACTTGCCTTATAATTTTGTAAATTCTCTTCATCTCCATGCTTTCATTTCTTCATCTGCAAAACGAGTCAATGATAATATTTGACTTAGTGATCAGATTGCTGAAAGTCAACATTCCTGAATCTGTGATTTATTAAACGTCTACTCCATCTGGAGACCCTGAAACACACACAGGAGACTGAGATGCAGCCCCTCTTACACATACAGTTAATTAACAAGGCAAAGCTATGCTCAATGGGCACCAGATCAATGCAGCAGGCGGACAATAAGCTCGCAGAAAACTCAAGAGATGGAAAAATCTCTGTGGATTGCGTTGGTTGGAGAAAGAAGGAACTGTTTCTGTGTCCATCAGAGTAATTCACGAAAGTTCTTCATGAAACAGACCTCTCTTTAAAAATATAACAGAACCAAAGAATACTGCCCCCCCCAAAAAACATGCATACTCATAAATTTTTATATTTAATTTCAAGGAACCCTGTACCTCCTAGTGCTTATCTGTGGATTTAAAAAATGTCTACACCCCCAGGTTAGGAATTTCTAGTTTATACATTTAAATAAATTCACATTTTCTAGGACTGTCTCCTTTTCCCTAAGATTCTATACATAAGTTCCCTGAAACACCAACAAAATTGTGTATTCATGGACAGAATTAATATCTCACTTAATAGCAAAACACAACAGTTCTTTCTCTATGGAAATGAAACATTTGGGAGTTTATTTGTAAAATGTTCACCTCCAGTGGCGTAATACTGGCTTGCCTGGTGTTACATACCAGGTGTGTGTATTTTGAGTTCTGCAAACTGGTAAGCTCTTAATCACCATATCCGTATTTTCACTCTGGAGAGACAATGTGCCATAATGGTAAAAGCATGGAAGCCAGACTTGAGAGATTTGAAATCCAATGTCTACTTTGCTACTTACTTCCTCTATAATCCTGGTAAATTCTCTTCATCTCCAAGCCTCCATTTCTTCAACTGTAAAATAAGTCAATGATAAAATTCGACTTAGTCACTTCCACATGGATGTTATAAGGACCAGATGGGATAGCAGATGTGTACTATCCAAATAGGAAATAGCTATTTACCCCTCCCAGGGCTGTTTGAAAAAAAAGACATTTACCTTGTGTACATTTTGCAGGTTCACTTCCCAGAAAGAAATTTTATGGAAGTGTGACATCACGGACTCTTGGTTTACAATGAAAATCACTGGGCAGGATGTTCTGTGTTTAAAATAACACCACCCATATTGACAATACTAAGTCATTCACACTGATGCCAAGTGAAAGCCATTCCCTAATCCATTGAATTTTCCATTGATGTCACCTGTGCCTCCCTCCCAACAGCACATTATTTTATTAGAAACTTGTGTGCTTGCTGGGCGCCTGGGTGGCTCAGTTGGTTAAGCGACTGCCGTCGGCTCAGGTCATGATCCTGGAGTCCCTGGATCGAGTCCCGCATCGGGCTCCCTGCTCGGCAGGGAGTCTGCTTCTCCCTCTGACCCTCCCCCCTCTCATATGCTTGCTCTCTCTCATTCTCTCTCTCTCAAATAAATAAATAAAAAATCTTTAAAAAAAAAAAAAAAAGAAAGGTGTGCTTGCTTTACTAATAGGTAGGTGTTGTTCGAGTTGCAGTGCAAAAGAAAATGCTGAAAGATGTTCTATGACTTAAATTTTGGGGAATATGCTCACCCATGAGCTGAAAAGAACTTGTAAAATAACGATGGTTTCAGTCTTCAATTCATGTTGCTAACTCTGCAGCTTCGGTTACTAAGCTCTTTGGCTGGCCCTGGCCTTGCCTCGCCTCGCCTATCCCCAGAGCTGATGCAATAAAATGCAACTCCCTAAGTGTGGCTGCTGCAACCAGATGATCAAGTTGCAATATTGTTCTTAACTAATCAATAGGGCAGAAGTGGATATGTAGACTACCATGCCCAGAACAGGAGGCTGTGCTTGTTCAAAATGATAAACGTCCAGTGTTGGGGGCGGGGATGGGCGGCAACTTGACAGAGTTATGTTATCAGCAAGTCCTTAAGATTTGTGTTTCTTTTATGACTCTTTAAAGCTGTAAAGAAACTCTGAAATAATCACTTTCCTTAAAAAAAAAAAAAAAAAAAAATTCCAGTCACTTAAAAACGCGGCCATCTAAGTGTGGTCTTGGCAGTTCACAAAGCAAGTGTCCAGCTGGGGGCAATTTATTTAGCTGAACTGGAAAGCCTAGCCACCAAAGGTCATTTTTAAGTGACAATAGTTGCAGCCCCCTCATAACCTCCTCATCAATAAAAGCATCGTTCAGCCTATTTTCATCAAGTGGGGTCACTTTTCTTTCTGTGTGGGCAATTCCTTCCACTCTGTGAAAGACTGAGCAAAGCTTTATCTGCAGGAATTTTGGAAGAATATAATGTTGTTCCTAGTACTTATAGCTAGGCCCTCACTGCCAACATAGATCCTGCCCACAGCTGCCAGATTCATCTTCCCCAAACACACTTTGTAGACATCATCTTTTTACCATGAGAACCTGTGGAAATTTCAAAGGCCAAGCCCTTGAGCCCTCCAAATGGCTTTTCTAGTGAATTCTACCAAACATTTAAGAAAGAAATACCATTTCTGCCCAATCTCTTCCCCAAAACTGAAAAGGAGAATCTTTCCTAACTCATTCCAAGAAACTCTGATACCATAAACAAAGACATTGTAAGGAAACAGATTACTATTCCTCATGAACAGGGATGTAAAAATTCTGAACAAAATGTTAGCCAATCAAACTCAACAATATATAATCATGACCACATGGGGTTTACCATAAAGATGCAGGGCTGGTTTAACATTTAAAAATAATCAATGTAATTTATAGTATTAATAGAACAAAAAAGAAAAACTATATGATTGCCCTAATAGATACAGAGGTAAGATTTGACAAAATACATCTAATCCTGGTAAAAACGCTCAGCAAACCAGAAAAAGAACTTACTCAACCTCATAAAGAGCACTTTTCAAATGCTTATAGCTAATGGTACACTTAGTAATGACATAATGAATGCTTTCCTCCTAAATAAGGAACAAGACATTTTCTCTCACCATTTCTATTCACCATTGTATTGAGGAGTCTAGACAGTGCAATAAGGCAAGAAAAAAAAATGAACAAAATGCATCCATATTGGAAAGGAAGAATTAAACTTTATTTACAGATAATGTGATCATCTGTATAGAAAATCCTATGAAATCTATCATTTAAAAAACCCCACTAAGATCAGGAAGTGTATTCAGCAGATGCAAGATACAAATGCAATATACAAATATTAATTGTCTTTCTATACACCAGCAACAATTGGAAATAGAAATTTAAAATACTTTTTACATCATCAAAAATATGAAATACTTAGGGATAAATCTGATGAATACATGAAGATCTAAACTCAAGAGTATGGTCTATCTTTATAAATGTCACATGTGCATTTAAAATTCTGTGTATTTTGCTCCTGTTAGGTGAAACATTCCATTTATGTCAGATCAAATTGGTTGATAGTGTTCAAATTTTGTACATCTTTGCAGATCTTCTGTCTTATCAATTGAGAGAAAAATGTATTGAAATCTCTAAGTGTATACTTCTCTATTTTTGTTCATGTATTTGATGCTCTGCTTTTAGGTAAAATAATCTTGTTCTACAACTGATGATGATGATTTGCGTGAATGCATACACAATCACATTCATGACCCTGTAGATCATTGTCACTTATGAATGCAGATGAAAAAAAATCCCAAATCAAATGCTACCAAATCAAACTCAATGATATAAAGGACATAGCTCACCATGACCAAGTCATAATTTTCATGCTATGTTAGGATAACTTAATATTAAATAATCTAATGTGGCATATCAATGGATCAAATGAGACAAGTCTTAGAATTAAAAAAAAACATCCAGAAGGCATTTTGTAAAATTCATCAAGCATTTTTTAAATAAAAATTTTTTGAAAACCAGGATTACAAGGCCAGTTCTTTAATATGATAAAAACATATAGCAAAATCAATGCACAGAAATCAGTGGCATTCCTATACACCAACAACAAGACAGAAGAAAGAGAAATTAAGGAGTCGATCCCATTTACAATTGCACCCAAAACCATAAGATACCTAGGAATAAATTTAACCAAAGAGGCAAAGAATCTGTACTCAGAAAACTATAAAATACTCATGAAAGAAATTGAGGAAGACACAAAGAAATGGAAAAATGTTCCATGCTCATGGATTGGAAGAACAAATATTGTGAAGATGTCAATGCTACCTAGAGCAATCTACACATTTAATGCAATCCCTATCAAAATACCATCCACTTTTTTCAAAGAAATGGAACAAATAGTCCTAAAATTTGTATGGAACCAGAAAAGACCCCGAATAGCCAGAGGAATGTTGAAAAAGAAAAGCAAAGCTGGTGGCATCACAATTCCAGACCTCAAGCTCTATTACCAAGCTGTAATCATCAAGACAGTATGGTCCTGGCACAAAAACAGACACATAGATCCATGGAACAGAATAGAGAGCCCAGAAATGGACCCTCAACTCTATGGTCAACTCATCTTTGACAAAGCAGGAAAGAATGTCCAATGGAAAAAAAGACAGTCTCTTCAACAAATGGTGTTGGGAAAATTGGACAGCCACATGCAGAAGAATGAAACTGGACCATTTCCTTACACCACACACAAAAATAGACTCCAAATGGTTGAAAGACATAAATGTGAGACAGGAATCCATCAAAATCCTAAAGGAGAACACAGGCAGCAACCTCTTCGACCTCAGCCGCAGCAACTTCTTCCTAGAAACATCGCCAAAGGCAAGGGAAGCAAGGGCAAAAATGAACTATTGGGACTTCATCAAGATAAAAAGCTTTTGCACAGCAAAGGAAACAGTCAACAAAACCAAAAGACAACCGACAGAATGGGAGAAGATATTTGCAAATGACATATCAGATAAAGGGCTAGTATCCAAAATCTATAAAGAATTTCTTAAACTCAACACCCAAAGAACAAATGATCCAATCAAGAAATGGGCAGAAGACATGAACAGACATTTTTCCAAAGAAGACATCCAAACGGCCAACAGACACATGAAAAAGTGCTCAACATCGCTTGGCATCAGGGAAATCCAAATCAAAACCTCAAAGAGATACCATCTCACACCAGTCAGAATGGCTAAAATTAACAAGTCTGAAAACAACAGATGTTGGCGGGGATGTGGAGAAAGGGGAACCCTCCTACCCTGTTGGTGGGAATGCAAGCTTGTGCAGCCACTCTGGAAAACAGTATGGAAGTTCCTCAAAAAGTTGCAAATAGAGCTACCATATGACCCAGCAATTGCACTACTGAGTATTTACCCCAAAGATACAAATGTAGGGATCTGAAGGGGTATGTGCACCCCAATGTTTATAGCAGCAATGTCCACAATAGCCAAACTGTGGAAAGAGCCAAGATGTCCATCGACAGATGAATGGATGAAGATGTGGTATATATACACAATGAATATTATGCAGCCATCAAAAGGAATGAAATCTGGCCATTTGCAACGACGTGGATGGAACTGGAGGGTATTATGCTGAGCGAAATAAGTCAATCAGAGAAACACACGTATCATATGATCTCACTGATATGAGGAATTCTTAATCTCAGGAAACAAACTGAAAGTTGCGGGAGTGGTGGGGGGTGGGAGGGATGGGGTGGCTGGGTGATAGACATTGGGGAAGGTATGTGCTATGGTGAGTGCTATGAATTGTGCAAGACTGTTGAATCACAGACCTTTACCTCTGAAACAAATAATACATTATATGTTAAAAAAAAAAAGAAGATAGTAGGAAGGGAAAAATGAAGGGGGGGAATCAAAGGGGGAGACGAACCATGAGAGACTATGGACTCGGAGAAACAAACTGAGGTTTCTGGGGGGGTGGGTAGGGGGATGGGTTAGCCTGGTGATGGGTATTAAAGAGGGCACGTACTGAATGGAGCACTGGGGTTATATGCAAACAATGAACCATGGAACACTACATCAAAAATTAATGATGTAATGTATGGTGATTAACATAACATAATAAAAAAATAAAAGAAAAGAAATACAAGACATCCAAATAGAAAAAAGAAAATGTAAAATGGTCACTATTTGCAGATGACATGATTATATCATATATAGAAAACCCTAAAGACCCCATCAAAAAACTGTTAGAAGTAATAAACAGATTCAGGATACAAAGTTAGGATACAAATTCAGGATATAAAAGTTGCAGGATGAAAAATCAATACACAAAAATCTCTTACATTTCACCACACTAATAAAGAACTATCAGAAAGACAAATTAAGAAAGCAATCTCATTTACAATTACACCAAAAAGAATAAAATACTTAGGAATAAATTTAACAAAGGAGGTAAAAGACATATATATTGATAACTACAATACATGAATGAAAGAAATTGAAGATGATACAAATAAGTGGAAAGACATAGGTCCACAGAAGGCCTCAAAAACAAAGTTGAAAAAAAATTTCCAAAATATGGAACAAAAAAACGAAGAAGGACAAAATAGAAGACAAAATACATGCAACTAGGAGATCAGCCTAGCAGAACCAGCATTCAAAAAGAGTTCCAGAAAGAGAGTTCAGAGAAAATGAAGTAAAGAATATTATCAAATAAATAGGAGTATTTACGCAAAGAGAAAGACATGTTTCCAGACTTGAAAGGGCCCAGTGAAGTTCCAACATAGTAAACACGCACACACCACCACCACCTCCTCCACCTCCACACTTCAGAAAGTTGACAAAGTGAAGATCACAATACTTTCAGGAAAAAAAATATCATAAATAAAATATCAGACATCAGATATCATCAGACTTCTTGTAGTAATGGCTTCAATATCCTGGAGAAAGATTAGTGTAACCTAGAATTCTATACTCAAATTACTAATCAAATGTGAAGGTGGAGTAAACCCATTTTCAGACATGCAAGAACTTAAAAAGATTTACCAAAAACCAAAACCGAAACAAAACAAAAAATCTTCAGTGATTATTATTTCCAAGGAAATAAAAAGTACTTGTACAAGAAAAATAATACAAATACTACACATTTTATAAGAAAACAAAAATACTGCAGTTGGGAATAAGATTTTCATCACTCTAAAAATATAAACACCAACTATTAATATAATCCCAAAGTGCGTATGGAAGCATGTAGGGAGGGAGAATGTGGAGCAAACTAGTAGTAAAAGATTGTTAAGTGAGGAAAATTTTTATCTTTTATTCTTTTTTAATTATTTATTTATTTTTATTTTATTATGTTATGTTAATCACCATACATTACATCATTAGTTTTTGATGTAGTGTTCCATGATTCATTGTTTGCGTATAACCCCCAGTGCTCCATGCAGTACGTGCCCTCTTCAATACCCATCACCAGGCTAACCCATCCCCCCACTCCCTCCCCTCTAGAACCCTTAGTTTGTTTCTCAGAGTCCATAGTCTCTCATGGTTCATCTCATCTTTTATTCTAAGAGGGCAGTTGGTAATATCTGACTCAAGAAAAAACAAGGTATAGCAATCAAATCTTCCCATGTAGAAAGTGGAGTGAAAGAGGAGTAGTGAGGGCGGTAGCAATTAATGGCACCTGTCTTCAGGTGGCCAGGATCAGGGATGAGGTGGGAGACTCAAGTTTTTCATTATAATCATTGTAGAACTCTATGACTTTTCAAATTTTTTAATAAAAGTAACGATAAAAGCGTGAAAGCAAATACTTCACTGGCATCCACCCATAGGGTCGAGAAAGGTCCTTCATGCTTTGGTGTAAGGAAAATAAGATGCTATTGCAAGAAACAGGTTGGACTGTGGATTCCACGGTGTACTGTGAACTGTGTAGGCGGAGCTGGCAACACCGGAAGTGCAACGAGAAGAACATAAGCTCTAGCTGACATGGCTGCACAAACTTTTCAAAACACACACCTGGATTCGGCACTACTTTCTCACTGGGAACACTTCCCTAAGCCCAGCCAGGGAGAACACCACCTGGTAGAGATCGAGATCCAGCTCAGGGAACCTAATTTTGCAAAATGGAAGAAGAAAATCCAAGAGATGGAGAAGGATGCTGGGCAGGCTGGTGAGGATATGGCAACAGGGAAGGCAGTCAGAAAGAAATGAATTGACCATTTGTTGTCGGTCTCCTTTGGGGTCAGGTACTGTGTGAAAGCATTTTACATACATGATGTTTATCCTCACATCACAATAATTCAGTATTTTCTATCATCTCCATTTTATCAATGAGAAAGCTAGAACTCTGAGAGGTCACCTAGTTTGACCAAAGCCCCCCTTCAGTAAGTGGTGGGGTCTGGATCTGAATTGATCTGTCTGATGTCACAGTCCTCTCTACCAGAGAGAGAAACAAAGAGAAAAAAAGATGAAGTCGCCTTTGCTTTGTGGGCATATCAAAATATCAGTTTTTGTGAATTATTTTTTGATTCAAAGCAAAATATACATAACATAAAGTTTGCTATGTTAACTATCTTTAACTATACAATTTAGTGGCATTAAGCACATTCACACTGTTATACAACCATCACCATTACCAATTTCCAGAACTTTTTCATCATGCCAAATAGAAACTCTGTACTCATTAACCAACAACACCCCATTTCCCCTTCCCCAGCCCCTGGTAACCTCTAGTTTTGCTCTCTGTCTCTATGAATTTGTCACTACGTCATGTAAATGAAATCATACAGTATGTTCCTTTGTTTATAACTTTATAACTTATTTCACTTAGCATAATGCTTTCAAAATTCATACATGTTTTGGAATATATCAGAACTACATTCTTTTTATTTTTTTAAATTTTTTTCCTGTTTTATTTATTTTTAATTTAATTTTATTATGTTATGTTACTCACCATACATTACATCATTAGTTTTTGATGTAGTGTTCCATGATTCATTGTTTGTGCATAACACCCAGTGCTCCATGCAGTACGTGCCCTCCTTAATATCCATCACCGGGAGAAATACATTCTTTTTAAAGGCTGAATAATGTTTCACTGTATGCCTAGGACATGTTTTGTTTAACCATCACCTGTTGATAGACACTGGAGTTGCTTCCATCTTTTGGCTATTGTAAAAATGCTACTATGGACACTGATATACAAGTTTCTGCTCAAGTCTATGCTTTCAATTCCTTAGGGTTTACACTGTTCATTTTTTAAAACTTTAACCGACCTTGTTCTCTAAAAGTTCCAAGTTTTCTTGAACCTTTTCTCAACCCATTCTCCACTCCCACTCCATGCTTCAAACCTCTTTAGTCCATGAGGAAAGGATAGAGGAACATCTACTTTTCCGATAGCTCCTTGTACGCTCTGGACCTGCTGAATTAGTGACCAACATACTTGCATCCTTTTTCGTTCTTTTACTATTCAACAAATATTTTGAACACTTATTCTGTGCTTGACACTGTTCTAAGGGCTTGGGATACTTCAATTAACAAAACAAAGATCTCTGCCATCATGAAGCTTCCGTTCTACCTGTTGGTTTTCTGACCCAAGTTTATCAGAACATTTCCAAATCACAGGAATGGATTTTATAGGAACAGGAGAAAATAGGGAGTGTTAGTCATTCAAGAATGCAATTCTCAACTATGAGTGAACTGACAGAAGACATGGCCCTTCTGAAAAGTTTCAGACCTTTTCAGAAGGAAAATGATTATTTGACTAACACTGCCCCCCTTTCTCCATCCTAAGGAACTGACAAAAACAGAAAAGCAGGAGAAGGAAAGAAAAGAGGATGAAACAAGAGTCTTCATTCTAGATTTTGTTAAGTCCCATTTCCAAAGCAAGCGAGGATATCTATATCTAATCATCATGACATTTGAAAGTTTAAAGTTTATGTATGTATGTATGTATGTAATCTCTACACCGAAAGTGGGGCTTGAACTCACAACCCCGAGATCAAGAGTCACATGCCCTTCAAACTGAGCCAGCCAAGCATGCCTGCATTCAAAAGTTTATAGCTCCCCTGTGGTTTTACTGGATCACTTAGTAGATGACAGGCAGTATTTAATGCAGGACTCAAAGTCCCTCAAGATTCTAAAAGAAGTTTCCAGTCTCCAACAAATTTGAAAAGATGACTTTCACAACTCTGCTCCATATAAAGGCATAGCCTTGTACATTTATTTTAGATTTTTAAAAAAATTCTGGTGCCCCCATATGTAGTACACTGCTGAATCTACAAACTATTTTATAAAGAACTGTGTCTTTTCTTGGCTCTCAACTAACTTGAAAAGAATCAGTGCCGTTGCCAACTGGAGCATTAGGTTTTCCCCAAAGGACATGGGTTTAGGGTTCAGGAACTGACATCAAGCCAAAAGCAAGTCTTGGATGAGTGCAGCCCTATTTGGTCTGTGGGCAATGCAGTGCAGGGGTTCCTTGATCATTTCAGAGAACCAGCTAGAATTCAGTGTATATTAACATTTCCAAGTTGAAATGAAGATGATGTACCGAGAACTGACCTTGAAGAGCTTCTCTAGTTTGGGCAAGAGGAGCCAGAGGAATAAAGAACAGGTTACTTTTGGTGACACATACTAACATTAATCCCTCTGCCAAAAGCAAGCCAAGATTGCCAAAATTGGAGCATTATGTTCTACTACCCAAACAACTTGACTGGAAATTAACTCCAGTAAAGCAAACAGAAACAGGTTTACCTGTAAAACCTGCTTGAAAGCATGCATTGGATTTGCCTTCAAGTCCAGGAAGCAGTTGGAGTGGGGTTTTCTCAGGTCCTTTTACCTTCTTCCTTCTGCCATCTATCTTGTCCCTAAATGTGAATTCTCTCTAGCCTGATTCTTCTGGAACAATGGCATTCTTTAGGATACCACAGTGGTAAAATGTTCTCAGGCAGGGGAGTTTCAACAAATGAATATTTAAATTAATTTTAAAGCCTGGGTTATCCTCCAGTGAATGTTTAGAAGGTAAATGTTCAATGGCACCCTCTCTTTAGAGGGCCTTAGGACATACTAAAAAAAAAAAAAAACCAAAAAAAAAACACATGCTAAAATAGCAAGGGAAGGAAGCAGAAAGCACCCTCCATGGGGTATGAAAATGGTATACTGCAAAGGTGATCTCAGTTACCAAGGACGGGCTCATTTACAACTTGCTCTTTGTGCCAACTCTGTGCATTTAACAAGGGTGACTAGCTCATGCACCCTCTCTGCAGCCAGAAGTTATTAAAACCCTAATAAGTAACAAAGGGCTTTGAGCCTCCCAGCCCTGGTTATGAAGAGGATCTGAACCCTCATCTCTCTCTTTGCCATCTTAACTCCTGTTTTCCTACTCTGTAACCTGTATTTACCTATTGCTTGACCCATGGACATCATCCTCCATTCCAAGCCCTCACTTTTGGATGGGCTTCACACTTTCTATTGGTCTTTTCTAGCAACTGATCTCAGAATCCCTGTGCTTTAGAAGCTGTAGGCTAACTAACTCTGCCCCTGCCTGCCACTCACCTTCAGCCAACATCTTCAGGAGACCTGCCTGTGCCTCCCCACCCCAAGGAGGGACTTAAGCCATACCTTCCACATTCTTGAATCCAGACTACTGCATTACGGGTGACCTCTGCAGGCACTGAGGTTAAGGTCACCATGTTAAGGTCCCATACTGAAGGAGTTAGGAAGCTACAATGGAGAACATCCGAGCCCTAGATTTAGGTAATTTGAGCTCCCCCCAGACCTCCTTACCACTCATAGGCTATGTGACCAAGTGACCTGGGTAAGTCCAAACTTTACACGTTAGCACACAAGGCCCTTCACTGTGGGGTTCTTGACAAATTCTCTAGTTTCCTCTCCTATCACTACCTCCATCACTCTCTTCCATCCAGCCCCACAGGTAACTCCTCACACCTTTAATCTATGGAAAGCTGTAAGATGACTTTTGTGCTCTTGGAAAGTAAAATTTCCACCCCATCAAACCTACAAGAAAGAGCAAGGGCTAATGAATGGGTGCAGGAGACATGGTGGGGGTGCAGAAAGCAAAATAAAGAAAGTAATAGTGGTTATAAAGGAAATAATAGTGGTTATAAGGTCACGAAAGCTGTAACAGCCCATGACTAAGAATCTCATGATCATGTAACTTAATGGAAAGTCTCCTTTGCTGCAACTGGTAGAACCTGTCAATCAAGGTTTCAAGGGCCTTTTCTTCTAGCACAATCATCCAGTTGCTATTTTTCTGGAACGACGTCATTTGTGTGGCTTTGAAATTCTATGCTTAGAGCTGTATGATGCCTTTTATAAGCAAAGAGATCTCTGGAATAAGACCATAAAAGCAGGGTTTTGGACACCTATCAACAGAACCCTAGAAAAATGCATTTTAACCAAAAGTTAAATTGGCAAGGTCTTTAAGAGGAGTGCACAATCGACTGCCATTGCTGTGGTTCAAAGTAGGTGTGTGTGGGAGAGGGGAGTGCTCACAAGACAGAGACATGGTGTTGAGGGAGAGAGGAGATGTATTATCCAGCAATTAATGAATATTGACAGGTCTAATAATAGTTTATCCTCAGCTAATCCTATGATTTGCTCCCATAATACCATAGCTAATCATGTAGAGGCTTGAACTTCTAGTAAGCTTGCCTCAGCACCCAATTTCCTGCTGGGGTAGGACCCCAAGTAGACACTGAATTGACATTTCTCTATTTTAAAGGTACCGACACAGCTGGGGGTGCTTTGCCTGTGTTTCATCAATTGGGTTATTAATGCTAGCATCTTGTTCTCGCCATGAATTTCACATAAAATATGGAACAGATTGCTTTGGCCTACAGCCTTAAAAAAAAAATCAAAGCCAAAAAAAAATCTGTGTAACCAATTGCAAATGTTAAACCATTTTAAATTGGAAATATTCTACTACATCTATACTGACAATTTTTAAAACTGCTCAATTCTGTAATATATCTACAAGGTTTATAAAACTTGCAATGGGCATATATTTTATCAGTACTAGACTTTTCTCTATTTTAACAGTTTTTGCTTCCTACAATTTTCCATAGCATACGAAACGACAAGAAAAATGCATCTTTATTTTCTACCTATTAAGCTCTAAGTTACAAGCAATGAAGACTAATTTGTACCAAAGTCATCTGCATAATAACTCTGAAAGTGACATTATTTGGATGATTTTGGCTTCAAGTAATAAAAAAATAAAACTTGACTGTCTAAATTACAAAGACTCTATCACTTCACTTAGTAAAAAATTGTGGAGGGATGCTCCACAGTTGGTTTCCTCAAGGATTTAACACTGTCATCATGGACTCAAATACTTCACCTATTTCCACTCTATCACTCTGGGCTTCTCAGCTTGTGAACAACTAGCTCTCTGCCTGGTTGTTTTTGTTGTTGTTGTTGTTGTTTTTGTTTGTTTGTTTTTACCACATTCAGATAACTTTTATTACAGCATATGTTCTATTTTGTTATTAATTATTAATTTCTTACTGTGCCTGATTTATAAATTAAATTTTATCATAAAAGCGTATGTATAGGAAAAAACAGAGTATACATAGGGTTCAGTACTATCATGATTTCAGGAATCTACTGAAGGTCTTGGCTCTCCCCTGGTTGTAAGATGGCCACTATAGTTCCAGGAGTCAATAGACATGGCAACAACCGGGAGAATATCTTATTCAAGGAGTCTCTTCTTATCGACGAGGAAACTTTCTTAGAGCCCGGCAGTAATTTTCTTCTGACTTACCATTGGCTGGAATTACATCACAGGACAAAGCTTAAACCAATCGCAGGCAAAATTAATGAAATCATTGATTGGTCAGTGCCACCTTATAGCACCGGGTCTGAAACCAGCCCCCTGAAACTTGGCAATGTGGAGGGGGGTAGGCGTTTGAACAACATCAGATTTCTATCACAGAGGAGGAAAGAGGAATGGCAGTTGAGGAAGACAACAAGAATCACCAACAAATGCAAAAACACAAGTTTCTGCAATATGGGCATTTGATATGTTCATTTTGCATTCATTTAACAAACGTTTCCGGGTGCCCACTATTTGCCATATGTTATTCTATGTAGCAGGAGGACACCATAGCAAGAAAAAAATACACATAGTCCCTGCCTTCCTGGACCAACTGGTCTACTGGGAATTTCTTGGATGTCCACATTTTGCATAATCATGAAGCTGGAAGGAACCACAGAGAGCAAATATCCCAACCCTCTTATTTTAGAGGTGAAGAAACAGAAGCTCAGAGTGACTAAGTCATTTGCTGGACCGAGGATGCACCTGATTTTGTATTATATGCTACTTGTTTTTTTTAAGGTACCAATTATCTTGGGTGCAAAAGCATTTTATATGTGTAAATATAACTTGCCATATGCTAATCCAAAATATGATTTATCATAAAACAAATCACTTTAGGGGAAACAACTTACTCTATGAAATGATTCCTACAAGATTCATTTAGATGATATCTGCCATTAAAATAAAATTTATAAAATTAGTTCATCATCTTTTCTGGAGGTAATCTCTTTGTACATCTTCAAAATTCAAATTTCTTCCTCTCATACCTACCCCAAACCCCATCATTCTATCCTTTTCAGCTCTGTGCAGTACCAGTTAACCCCTATGGGTGGTAAGGGAGCCTCTAATCTGCACCCCTAAGGGGTTATTTGGGGTCTTCCAAGTGCTCTGAGGGATGGGTCCGCTATATAGTACTTCCTCCTCTACTCTGCACAGTGGTAGTGAAGACATACTTGTACCTACAAATTTAGGCCACATTTTCTGGGACCCATATTAAAAAGTGTCTCCTGAAAGATTCAGAACCACCCAGGGCTTTGGTGTGGCCCGGACATGACCTGTAATGAACTGTAACAAAAGTCACCAAATCTCTGCCTGGAAATTGTACTCAGAAATTTATGGTGAATTGTTCGTTCTGATTCCTCCTTTGTGTACGTATTCAGACAGAATCCCACAGGTGCACAAATGTGCAAGGATATTCACTGCAGCTTTACTTGTAGAAGGCAAAGATCAGAAAGAATCTTTTTTTTTTTTTTTAAAGATTTTATTTATTTATCTGAGAGAGAGAATGGGAGACAGAGAGCATGAGAGGGGGAGGATCAGAGGGAGAAGCAGACTCCCCGCTGAGCAGGGAGCCCAATGTGTGACCCAATCCCGGGACTCCAGGATCACGACCTGAGCCGAAGGCAGTTGCTTAACCAACTGAGCCACCCAGGCGCCCCGATCAGAAAGAATCTTAATGCTCCTCCATACATCACAGCATGGGCCTGAGCATCATGTGACTGATAAAATGGAAGTAACTCCATGAACTGATATGGAATGGCCACCAGGAAACTAACAGAAAAAGCTCAGTGTGGGAAATTACATACAGCATGGAGCCTGTTTGTAAATAAATATTCAAAGAAACAGAAGGAATATGTAATTGAATATGCATGGAATGTCTCTAGAACAGGGGTGATTGAACTATGGCCCAAAGGCCAAATCCAGCCAACCATCTGGTTTGGTATGCTATGAATGGTTTTTATACATTTTAGTGGTAAAAAAAAAAAAAAATAAGGAGAATATAATTTCATGAAAATAACATGAAATTCAAATTTCAGTGCTCATAAATAAGTTTTTTTGGAACACAGACATACCCTCTGTATTGTCTATGGCTGTTTTTGGACTACAGCAATAGGGCTGAATAGTAGTAGTAGAAAATCATTGCCCACAGAGAGTACAATATTCACTATTTGGCTTGGAAGAATAACTGTAGTTTCCTCTTGGGAAAGGTATTGGAATATAAAGCAAGGGCAGGAAGAAATGGTTTTACTTTCTACAATCTTTTACATTTTTAAATTTTATATAATGAGCAAGCATTACCTACTTCAGGTAAATACATGATCTTTTTATTAATAATTTTCCTAAGTTATTTAATAATTAAATAAGTTTTTGAAATTGTTTGCTCTCGTAAACATGTCTTTGATGAGGCATTCTGTCACTGGCACGATGACTCCCCAAGATGGTCCTTGCAAGTGTCAGGGAGACCAGGGAACTGGATATGTATAGTTTTATTACTGGACAAGTGCTGGATGGGTCTTGTACTATTTTATCATTATGTTTAAAATAATCAACTTTGCTATGAGGGGAAAAAAGGAGGAAATATATTTCCTTATTTTTTCTCATGGAGAATATAGAAAGCTGTTCTATTTTATCATGCAATATCACAGTACTTCATGATCACCTTCTCTGTAGCTACATTGAAAAAGTAAATTAATATTTTCCCAGTGATTGGCTGGACCAGGCTACGCAGACACAGAGGTAACTCCATCTCCTCTGATGGAGGAAAGGAAGGCTTTTGAGAACTCAGAAATGAACAATCTGGGCAGCTCTGACCCATAAGTGGGCTTGGAGATTCAGAAGAAACCCCAGGGAGGTCCCCAAGAGCAGAGTGTTGATAGAAGAGATGGTGATAATTGTTACATGTCCTATATTGTTTTTCAGATGAGATTTTATTTTTTTAAGGAATATTCCAGAAGAATGGCTTGAACTTGACTATGAATTGCTGGGGATGGGGCTCCTCAAATGATTTTAGATGACATCCAGTGTTAGGAGCCATTATTCTGAAAGAGCATCTTGAAAGTTAATGTTAGCATAATTCAAAAGAAAAAAAAATAAATTAATACAATTCATGATCATAATGAAGTATCTGAAAACAACCTTAATGAGAAAAGTATGTGACTTTATACACAGAAAATAAGCAAACTTAAAAAACCCTTGAATGAATATAGAACCCTAGCCTCCATGACTCCATATCTAAAAGATGCTGATTCATTCCCTGCAAACAAAGACTCACAGAATTTTTTTAAACTTGACTAAGTGATTCCATATTATAGGAAAGAATAACTGAGCTGAAATATCAAAAATAATTGTGGAAGACATAGCATCAGAAGATTTTTGGAAAGACAGTGCATTAATGCATACTGCCTTTCCTACATAGACAACTGCACACCTGGCTTTACCTCCCATCTCTGGAGCTTTGCATCTGTTCAGGCAATGGATAAGTAAACTGACACTAGCAGGGTGCTTTAAACCTCTGGGCCAGGGGGGAATCAGAGGAGGGGCAGGGGGCAGCAGAAGGTAATCCTAGGGCAAGGATCTGAAACAGTCAGCGTTTGGGAAGAGCTTGATCCACAGGGATCCCTGGACCCTCGTGGGGAAAGTTGACATCGGCCAACCTGAGAGTTCCAGACACTGGTGGTCTCTGAAGGCTACAAGGACCTGAGAAGGTGCTGAATGGGTGGAACAAGGGTTTCCTATCCCTGACACTGGGACAGCCAGTGGAGAGCCTCTCCTCCCCCACATGCCTTGATAGGGGGTTGATGGCTTCTTGTTGCAGCTTTGCCAGCTTTCAGGGTGAAACCACCACACCTCCCTTGGCTCCCACCTCCCCATCCCAACAGCTGAACCCCAATAAGCCACAAAGACAAAACACCCAGCGGTAAAAAAGTGCAGCAGCCAGAGAGACAAAGAATAAAAAAGGCCCTGATGGAATAAAGCTGATAGGAGGAGACAGAGGGCAACCTTTTAAAAAACTTCAAATAGTAATGATAATGCTAACAAGAGCACTTAAAGAGATTCATGTTCAGCACGTAATGAAAGACTTCCTAGAACACATGCTTTCATTTTTTTACAGTATCAGTAGATGAATTTAAGGAGAGCATCACTGTGGATACTCACATTCAGAGGCCAGGCACATCAAAAGGATGAAGTAAGTAGAACCAGAGGCAAAAACAGAAAGATCTAGTAATCATGAGGTAGAAGATAAAAGTCTTGGACAACAGACCCAGGAAACTCCCACGTGGATAGTAGAGTTTAAGAAGAAAAAGAAGGAAAAAGGGAAGAGATGAACAAGAAACAAAAGTAAAAACTTTCCTGAAAAAAAAAAAATTAAGTTTCAGATCAAGAGGGTCTAATGAATTTTAGACAAAATTATTGGAGGAAGAGAGGCATTTATCCATATTCTGGCAAAATTCCCAAACTCCAAGCGTAAAGAGAAAATCTTAAAAGAGTCCACTTAGAAAAAACAGTTCTCTTAAAAGAAAATCTATCTGCTTTTTTTAAGAAAGATTTTATTTATTTATTTATTTATTTATTTATTTGAGAGAGAGGGAAAGAGAGAGCAGAACAAGAGAGCACATGAGCAGGGGGGAGGAGCAGAGGGAAAAGGAGAAGCAGGCTCCCCGCTGAGCAGGGAGCGGATGTGGGACTTGATCCCAGGACCTGGGGATCATGACCTGAGCAGAAGGCAAATGTTTAACCGACTGAGCCACCCAGGTGCCCCTAAAAGAAAATCTATATGCTTGAAAAATCATCATCCTAGTACTACTTAAAACAGAAAAAGCAAAGAAAAAGAGGTAGAACTAAGAAAGTGATAATTTTATGTGAAATTTTAAACAGCCATTAACAACAATCATTAAAGTGGGTGAAGGGGGTCACAAGCTTCCAATTATAAACTAAGTCTTGGGGATGTAATGTACAGCATGGTGATAATAGTGAATAATACTCTATTACATTTGAAAGTTGCTAAGAGATCTTAAAAGTTTTCATCAGAAGAAAAAATTTGTTAACTACATGTGGTGATGGGTAGTAGCTAGACTTACTAGGATCATTTCACAATCTATACAAAGATAAATCATTACGTTGTACACCTGAAACTAACAATATTATGTTAATTATCCCTGAATTTAAAAAAATGAAAAAGCTAAGAAGAATGCTATAGTTACATGGAAAAGCACAAATAAAAGGTAAATCTGCACGTTATAAACCAGAGGATTATGAAATTCTGTGTGTGAAATGATTAAAATCTGTTTTTAACTATTGGTGGGAATGAAAACTGGTGCATCCACTCTGGAAAACAGTATAGAGTTTCCTCAAAAAGTTAAAAATAGAGCTACCCTATGACCCAGCAAGTACATTACTAGGTATTTATCCAAAGGATACAAACATAGTGATTCAAAGGGGCACATGCACCCCAATGTTTATAGCAGCAATGTCCACAATAGCCCAAATATGGAAAGAGCCCAGATGTCCAACAACAGACAAATGGATAAAGAAGATGTGGTCCATATATACAATGGAATATTACTCAGCCATCAGAAAGGATGAATACCCAACTTTTGCATCAACATGGATGGGACTGGAGGGTATTACGCTAAGTGAAATAAGTCAGAGAAAGATAAGTACCATATGATCTCACTCGTATGTGAAATTTAAGAAACAAAACAAATGAACATAGGGGAAGGGAAGGAAAAATAAGACGAAAACAGAGGGGGAGGCAAACTGTAAAAGACTCTTAACTCTAGAAAACAAACTGAGGGTTGCTGGAGGGGAGGTGGGTGGAAGATGGGGTAACTGGGTGAGGGGCGTTAAGGAGGGCACATGATACAATGAGCACTGGGTGTTATATAGAACTGATGAATCACTGAATTCTACCTCTGAAACTAATAATACAGTACAAGTTAAATTGAATTTAAATAATTTTTTTAAAAGCTGTTTTTAAATGCACAGGACAAGATAGAAGGAATAAAAGAATGGTAGGTGGGTTTGAATAATTAATAGGATTATGGGATCTTTACTTTCTCTGTTTCATAAGCTTTTTATCATGTATCAATAGTTTCTTAAGTAACAGTTATATGAAGTTCATTTTTTAAAAGGAGTTATATTTTTAATAAATAACATGAAAAAAAATCCTGCTTGTAGTCTATAGAAGCTGAAGCAAATTTCACAAACAGCACATGCCTTGCAGCCGGACCAGATGATTCAGGATTCCAGGATCAATATGCCAATATTAATCTTTAAGATTGATACTGGGCTGGGGTAGGGGTTGGCCCTAAAACTTTGGGGGTATTACAATTATTTATTATTAAATATTATGAATTATTATTATTTGTTGGTATACAGAATAAAAGAGGCCTTGGTTCCCTTATTTGCCTAAGATTTGAGCAGATTCAGACCTAAGTCTTAGGGAAAACTCCTATCCGTCTTTGAAGGCATTCCCTCCTCCCCCTCTTCCAGCGGGCACCATCCTGATCAGGCTCCTCAGTCTATCCAGTGTGAGAAAGGAAAAAGCAGTCCCGCAGCCGGGAGCTGGCTGGGAAGTGGCAGAGTTGACTGGTGCCAGGAGGCAATGTCCGACAAAGTCATTCTATTACTGTGATAAAGGGAGACAAAAATAAACCCAGTCCATAAGCAGGTCCGGGCGCCGGCAAAAACAAGGTGTGAACACCACCACAATCACCAATTATCTCTCCCTCTCAGCTTGTACGGGGGACTGGCTCTTCTCGCCAATCCCGGCTTCAGCTCTGCTTCAGTTCCCCTACATTCCAGATAAAAATTCAGACACCCAATCACAGAACTGCCCCAAACTCCTGATAGCACCCAATACAGAGCAAACTCCTGCTTCCTGGAACTCTCCCCCGAAATCACCTCACAGAAGCTCAAATCCTATAATGTAAACCTTCTAGTATCTTCTTAACGAGACTCGGCACAGTCTCCCAGGTGTGTGGTCTCCCTCGATGAAACAAGCCAAAAACTCAACTCAGTTCAACTCTAGGTATGTCCCTGGTGGGGTCTGGCTTTAGGGCATTGACAAATGCAATGGCATCTTTTTTTTTTTTTTTTTGCAGGTTTTGGTCAACCTTAGGGCAAGCAATGAAAATTTAGGCGGCAACCCAGAATAGGTTCTCGATATGGCACGGAAAGTGAATTCATTGCTTGTGGTTACCCAGGGTTTGGCAAAGCTCCATTGAGAGAAGCAACACGAAGGACCCCTCTCTTTCTGGAAGGCCTCTGAGGCCTATCCCTGAATTCCAGGAATCTGGCCAAGCTCTGTACCTGCATCCCACTGCTCAGCATCCGTAGACCCTTTACTCCGTTCAGCTTCGGTGCAACGCCATCGGTCGTTCATGAAGCCTCCTCTCTCGGCCACTGTCAGGGTGGGGAAGACAACCACACCACATAAAGCAGTTCAGGAACTCGCAGGAGAAATGTATTGTTTTTGGTAAGAGCAGGGACAGTTAGACTGGTCCTGAGCGATCCATTTGTTTCCATCTTACACACAGTGTGAATGGTAGAACTGTAGAGTTTCCATTTGCAGGTCGGTTTCTTGAAAAGTGAGCCAAGTCTGCAGCCAAACTAGCCCGCTTTCTGATGGGGGAGGGGTCTCATTTCTGGCTCCTCCCCACCCCCCTTTTTTTAAATCACCTCAGCCACTGTTTTCCTTTCTCCCCTCTGCCAAATTGATGTTATCTTGCTGCATCTGAGGCACCCGTGTAAGCAGACAGACGTACTTTTAAAAAAAATAATAAATTGGGTAACAGAGAGAGACACATCAAGTCTGAAATGGTGTGGCACAAATTCAAGAGCAGAGCCGGCATTTAGAGGAAGGTGAGCCCCCAGGAGGGACCGGCAGCAACCGGGGAGGCTGGAAGAGAAGTGTGCCCCCTATCAGCGCACCCCACAGGGCACACGCACCAGATGGGGTCAACTAGTTGGGGAGGAGTCTTGTCGCCCCATCCTCCAAAGTCCCTGTGGGGGATAAGCCTTGGGACACAGAACAGGACGGGAAGACTGGCGTGGGCTTGAAACACCGCAGATGTCGAGGAGTGATGTAGGTCACCCCCGACTTTCCTTTTTGTGTGACAAACACGAGTGTCTTGGTCCCCATGCTCCGGAGTCAGGGATGAAGGTGGCAGAAAGGGGACTGTATTCATTTCCTAGGGCTGCCCTAGCAGTGTACCACAGGCCGAGGGACATCGAAACTCACTTTCTCACAGTTCTGGAGGCTAGAAGTCCAAGACCATGGTGTTGGTTTCTTCCGAGGCCTCTCCTGTTCGCTTGCAGGTGGCCCTCTGGAGGCGTTCCCACACGGGCTTTCCTCAGTGCACCTGCGTGTCTGTCCTATTCTCTTCTTCTTCTAAGGATACCAGTCATACTGGAAGAGGACCCACCCATACATCCCCATTTTATCCTAATTACCTCTTTAAAGAGCCAGTTTCCTAATGCAGTCACATTCTGAAATAATGAAGGTTAGGACTTGAATGTATGAATTTGGGGGAGCGGGAGGGCTGTCACAATTCAGTCCCTAAACAAAATGAGTGATAAAGAGACACACAGTGGCTCAGATGAGTGCCATGCTGGGTCTGTCACCCCTTGGGGGGTGTGGGGGGACACAACCAGTGTGACTTAGCCTGACCACTTTCCGGTCCTGCGGACACTCTCTCCCATAGACACCATGCTGTCTGGCGGAGAGCGCCAATTCTCTGTTCTCAACCCTGAGCAGAGGGAGCTTGCCGATAGATGTCTGCAACGGAGAATGCATCGACTGAGTTCTGCGAGAGTAAGGCTTTCATTTTTCTCAACATTCCCTGCAAAAAAACAGCGTGCGGCTGCTTCCCGCTTGATCCCAGTAACCCTGGGCTTGCCTGTGTGAGGCGGGGCTCTCTCGGCTTCTCTGATCTGAGCTGGAGGTTGTCTAGACGCTGCGGGCCCTTCGTAGAAACAGCATTCTTGCTGTGGAAACATCTCTGGCAAAATCACCAAACCCCCGCCTGCTAATGTGAATGGGAAGGAAATGTCACATCCATTTAGAAAGGTTGAATTACTTCCAGTGTGGTCCCGTTGCAAAACAGAATCCTTCATTAGGGAAAAACACAGAGCCCCTGACATTTTCTCGGCTACCTACTAAATACCCTCTTTCCAATAATAACTCCTGACATTATAATTTAATCACTTCAGTATTGGGTTTGTTAGATGAGCAAGTAAATCCTCTTCCTGCCTCTACTGGAATCTCTTTGGGGTGACTTTTTACCTCCCATGCTACCCCCCATCTACACAACGCCGCACACGTAGGCTGCCATCCCTGAAGGTCATACCCATTAGCCACTTGGTTGATTAAGGTTGTGCTCAATTTTATTCTAAATGGAAATTTTTTTCTTGAGATAAAACATAAAATGGATAAAGATGGGCTTCAGATCCAACTTGGAAAGACTTAAGCTTGAAAAATAGAGAATTCGAAGTTACTGAATAAGAGGTGGAGAGTCAGAACATTCTGGTTGTAGCATTCAAGGCCGCTAAGCTCAGGGAAGGGCCAAAGAGGAGGAGCCTGAGTTACAAGTTACAGTACCCCAAACCTGAGGTGACAGCTGAGGTGGTGAACTCACCAAAGCTGTGTGAAAATGAAGGACCACAGGAACAAGGGAGGAATCTTCCAGACATAGCCGGTTAAGGGAGAAAAAAAAAAAAAAAAGCCAGCCAAGGAGGGTATGACAGGGATGTTGGGACAAGATATTAGAGATGAGGACCAGGGCTCTGAAGGTGGACTCTGTCCGAAAATCATGGCAGACCCTCTCCACACCCCCTGCTAGGAGGAATGCCAGGGACACACAACAGGGAAGCACACTGAGCAAGCTCCCTAAGGAGAAGATGCTCTCAAGAGAAGCTGTTTGCCTCCCAGCCCCTCTGCGATCTACTCTCTGCCCCGACTACCTTTCCAGGCTGTCCTTGTTTTGATACCGATCGGGGAACCACCGTGATGGATGCCCTCATCGAAACTGCTCAGCACCACCACCAGGCTCCCTCCCCCCATGGGGCGGCGCTGACTTGGTGATACTGTCCGTGTTAGTGGGAACAAACTGCCAAAGTCTGAAGACATAAAAGTCAATAACCTTGCCTGTCCAGAGAAGAACGGGTGAAGTCAGGACCTACATTCTCCCTCCGCCCCTTACTAAGAAATCAGTATCTTGCCTGTGGGAAGACTATGTTTTTTAGGGCCCAGGGTGTGAGGCCAGGGTTGGCATCGGGAGGGAGGGAGGAAAGAGAAAAGGAGGTGGGTGTGCTTCTAGGCATCACATGCCCACCGCGACTGTGGCCGCCACTCAGATTCCGAGATTGTTTCCTCATCTGTAATAAATCAGGGTACTAATGCTTCCTCTGCAGGTTGTAGAGAAGAAAATGTACAAAAATTCTCACAACATGGGGAATGCTTTAAAAAGACAAAGGGCAGCTATTGCTGTCATTAAGAGAAGTGACATTTCCTGACCATATTCTTTGCACCAGGTAGCAGCATACCTGTTGGCATAAACTACCTCGTTTAAGCGCCGTATTGGCACGATGCGGGGGGCATTGTTATCCTGGTTCCGAGAGGTACAGTTATTAGCTCAAGGTCACCTGGCTGGCACGCAGTGGCCCCAGCTGTCACCCCCAGATCGGCTTCTCTCCGAGGCTGCTTCTAGTGGACGACAGGTTTAGCCAGGTTTCAATGGCCCGGGCCAGGTCATTTGGCAGGAACACTGTCATTTCCCTAGACTCTTTTTTTTTTTATTTTATTTTACTACGTTATGTTAATCACCATACATTACATCATTACTTTTTGACGTAGTGTTTCATGATTCATTGTTTGCATATAACACCCAGTGCTCCATGCAGAACGTGCCCTCTTTAATACCCATCACCGGGCTAACCCATCCCCCCACCCCCCTCCCCTCTAGAACCTTCAGTTTGTTTCTCAGAGTCCATCGTCTCTCATGGTTCATCTCCTCCTCTGACTTCCCCCCCCCATCATATTTCCCTTCCTACTATCTTCTCGCTCTCTTTTTTTTCAACATATAATGTATTATTTGTTTCAGAGATACCGGTCTGTGATTCAACAGTCTTACACAATTCACAGCGCTCACCATAGCACATCCCCTCCCCAGTGTCCATCACCCAGCCACCCCATCCCTCCCACCCCCCACCACTCCAGCAACCCTGTTTGTTTCCTGAGATTAAGAATTCCTCATATCAGTGAGATCATATGATACATGTCTTTCTCTGATTGACTTATTTCACTCAGCATAATACCCTCCAGTTCCATCCACGTCGTTGCAAATGGCAAGATCTCATTCCTTTTGATGGCTGCATAATATTCCATTGTATATATATACCACATCTTCTTTATCCATTCATCTGTTGATGGGCATCTTGGCTCTTTCCATAGTTTGGCTATTGTGGACATTGCTGCTATAAACATCGGGGTGCACATACCCCTTCGGATCCCTACATCTGTATATTGGGGGTAAACACCCAGTAGCATTTCCCTAGACTCTTACATACAGCCTCCCTGTTACTGAGCTGGTCCTGGAGGTGTTGCTCTGGAGATGGTCTAGGTCACCACACGATTTCAGCAGCACCTCTCAGGAGCTTGGATGCATCAGGTTCTGCTCTCCTTACTAAATACTGCTTTTAAGTTGTTCCACTGACAACTCAGAGTTCCTTCCCCTTGGATTCGTGCACAATCAGTACCAGTTTCTTAAGCCACACATCTGCCCTCCTGCACAGACAGACGGACACACACACACACACACACACACACACACAAAGAGCAAATGGGGTCCTGGGTGTATTTGTCTGTATGTGTGTGTGAATGTCTGCAGCTTAACTTGTTCCCTTTCAACACCAAATTCATGACCTACATTTGGAACCCTTCCCAGGGTGAGGAGGCCCCCTCACCCTTCATGATTTCTTTGCATAACTAACGTATGTGTTTGTAACCTTATCAGAACCGTCCTGTTCTTCAGTAGCAGACAACTGTTCATTTCCTACCTATGAAGTTACCCAGTTGTTCTTTCAAAATCCACTGAAAGCTTGCCTCCTTTGCTTAAAATGGCAAAAAAAAAAAATTTTGTTTTTTGCAATTAAGGTACTAAATTTACAAAAATAAACCATAACCCCAGAGAAGTCCGATTTTGAACCCAGGCCCCTGATGTTAGAGCCTGTACTCACACCCACCCATGCCAGCTAAGTACCATTTGAAACAATAATGATTAGAAAGTAGACTAGCAGTTACCAGGGCTGGGGAAGGGAGATTGGGAGTTTATGCTTGATGGGTCCAGGGTTTCAGTTTGGGAAGACAACAAAGTTCTGGAAATGGATAATGGGGACAGTTTGCCCAACATCATGAATGTGCTACATGCCACTGAATTGTGCATTTAAAGGTGGTTAAAATAGGGGCGCCTGACTGGCTCAGTCAGTGGAACATGTGATGCTCGATCTCAAGGTCGTAAGTTCAAGCCCCATGTTAGTTATAGAGCTTACTTAAAAAAAAAAAATCTGGGGCACTTGGGTGGCTCAACCAGTAAAGCATCTGCCTTCGACTCAGGTCATGATCCCAGGGTCCTGAGATCGAGCCTCACATTGGGCTCCCTACTCAGTGGGGAGTCTGCTTCTCCCTCTGCCCATCCCCCCTACGCCTGCTCTCTTTCTCTCTCTCTCTCAAATAAAATCTTTTTTGTTTTTTTTTAAGATTTTTATTTATTTATTTGACAGAGAGAGTGAGTTAGCAAGAACAGGAACACAAGCAGGGGGAGTGGGAGAGGCAGAAGCAGGCTTTTTGCCGAGCAGGGAGCCCGATGCGGAGCTTGATCCCCGGACCCTGGGATCATGACCTGAGCCGAAGGCAGATGCTCAGCGACTGAGCCACCCAGGCGCCCCAATAAAATCTTTTTTTAAAAAGTGTTTAAAACAGTTTTATGTTATGCATATTTTTCCATAATTAAAAAAGAAGAAGAGGAATAGTGGTGACTAGTTGTATTGCAACTCATTTAACTCTGCCAAGCCTTGGTTTCCCCAGTGGTGGGAGCAGTAAGCCCTTCCTCAGAACAACTGCTGCGGCATGAGGCCCTACCATGTGGACTGCACGCAGCCCCACACGCGGCCCACTCAAGTTCAGCCTGTGTCCTTCCCTTCGCTTTGCCCACCACTGACACCTTCACTCACTCACTCCTCAGGCACAGCTCGAGGGGTCGGGGAATGTGTGCCCTAAATGAGATGCTTGTCTGCTATTTAAAAGTGGTAGCAGGTTGCACATTGCCAGCACTTAATAGGTGCCTAATGAATGTTTGTACAACTAAATTAGATTGAATAGCTAAACCACAAGGAATGATAAAAGGCAGCCAATGCCCTATTCTGAGGCGGTTCCGTGTATCAGGATCTCTTAATTCACAGGGGATATAAACAATATTTGTTGTTGATGAGGCAGCTCTGTGGTTCACTTGATTTCACTCCAGACTTAGACTATTTTTTAAAAGCTGCCTTTTTATGTGCAGTTTTACTATTTTGAACAACTGGAACCAAAGGAAATGGGCATTTGGGGAACCATCTATAATAAAGGAAATGACAGTAATAGGTCCAAGAAGCAAATTCACAGGGTACAAGCTACTTAATCCCCAGTTGGGGATGTACACTGAAATCTGAAAAATGGAAATAGGCATTAATTGGATCCACCTTTCATTTTTAAGTTTACACAGAGTCTATATAGGCATGAGCATTATAATTAGGTGATTTCCGTTATACTGCTTTTAAATTCAGAGCAAGGAGCATAAAACTTTATGCCACCAATCTACAACTTCTTAAAGTACACAGTCACTTCATTTCACATTTGGTTATGTTCGGTGACAGAACAAGAGACAAGGGCAATGAGAAATCATAGAGGGAAGAGACACATGCACGCAGAGAGGAAGAAGGGCAGAGAAAACCTAGCATGATTAAAACTTCTCTGTTGGTTCTGAGGGAAATTCAAGAGGAAACTACTTTTGTCACACCCTTCTGTTACCATTGCCCTCTGTCACTGTCACTTGATGTCCACCTGTTCTCTGTCCCTGAGAAAGGCTTCACCATTCACCTGGACACTCAAGGGGGAACCTCTTGCATCCCAGAGACCCCGATCCCCTCCACAACTGCTGTGTTTCACTGCTTCTCATACCTGCACATGTTACAGACCGACCTGCCCACCTGTCTCTCTACGGGCACTACTCACGTGCAGGCTACTCTCTCTCACCTGGATGGGAAAATTGTTGCACATCAGCTCTTTGAACCCTATACCATAAACCTATGCTCCTGGCAGTGAACTCTCAATGGCAAACCTAGTTGTCCTGGCTGAGAGTCTTTAGTGTCCAGGAACAGAAACTCACACAGACAGGCTTAAGCTCTAAGTAGGGAATTGTATAACACATACAATATGGTAGAGTTTTCTTCTCCTTCAAGACCTGTCTCCTATTTTGCAAGGTTCAGTGGTATTGTCTGGGGGAGAAGAAGGGGAGCAACTTCTAGGACTGGTAAAGGGAAGCAGAAATCAAAAAGGCAACGTGACCCCAAGCAGTGAACATCTGATCCTGAGCAGGACACTTGGAGACAGCTGGGGTTCTGGCAAACCTCCAAGGCTGAAATAGCCACAGTCCAGGTTGGCCATGGGGGAATGGCCTCTTAGCTGAGCATGGTACAAACTGCAGTCCCTCCCATGATGAAGAGCCACGATGTCTGGATAGAGCATGTGCACCAGGGGCCCCACCCAGCCACATCACTGAGGATAAGAATGGCCATGAGAGGGAGAGTCTGCCAGACAAGAGGGGAAACAGCGAGCCCCCATGCTGCAAGACAAGAGCAAGCAAGCTGCCTTTCTGGACACTGGTAAACATCTAGAAATGTCTGGACATCTAAGGGGAAGAAGGTGGCAGAACTACTAGAGAGACAGAGAGTGGACTTCCTGCAATTTAGGGAATGTGGGTGAGACTGTTTGATTGCTTGTGTCAAGTGTTGGCATGGCCCAGTCAGCTACAGTCAGGAAGACGCCATGAGGTAGTTACAGCGCAGCTGCTGGTGAGTAGAAGGGTAGAGGTCATCAGATGAAGGGGATGCAGTCTCTGACAACATCCAGAATAACAACCACATCCATCTCTCCCTGAAACCTTCCAATCCCCATCCCATGAGCTACACCAATAGTTCTCATACTGTAGCCACCCAAAGAGTCACCTGCAGAGTATTAAAACACAGATTCCTGGGCCCCACTCCTGAGATTCCGATCTGATAGTGTGGCTAAGACCAGAGAATTTGCATTTCCATGGATCACAACACTTGGTAGTGCTCATCTGTAGGATACAGTCCAAGGTTTGGAACATGATCAAATAGATCTCCACACCTGGTTCTGACACCCTCTTTAGTATTGGCTGTCACCACCCCATCATTCACTTCATGGTCTGGCACCCAGCACACGTAGCCTGGTGTTGGGAAAACACTAGAAGAATTTGGTTCCAAGGCTCTGTCTGCTCTTCTTCCAACCCCCCCTCAATTTCTCCCAAAGGAGGAAGAGTTGCTTTGAGCTGGACTGACTCCAGAATATTTATCAGGCCATATTTGCTAGCGGGTGTGTGTCTCTCTCTTCTGTCTATTCCATGTTGAAGGGCCAAGACCCACCTCATCATGGGGAGAGGTCTGGTCAGACTGCTCAGTCTCATTCTCCCTCCCTTCCACTTAGGCATCAGAAGTGGTAGGTGGGCCTTTAGGAAGGACAGGCCTGACTCCTTTGTTTTCAGTCTCTCTGCAACTCTCCATGTTTCTCTCCCTTTCTCTCTCCTGCATTTCACACTACCAGCCTGTCTAGTATGATCCACAACATTCAGATTTGCACAAAAAAGCAAGATAGAGGATTCTCAGGCTTTGAGCTAGGACAGATGCTCCCATCCATCTTACCAAGTTTCCAGTATTGGAATTTGGAGGAAAAACCCAACCAACAATCAATAATTAAAATGCTAATTTTCCAGAGTCATTGTTCTTTATTGCAAGGGCCATGCATCTACCTCATCAGGAGGATAGAATTCAGTGTTCCTGGATCCCCTGGCCTCTATGCCATCACAGTATTAACAAAACCGCACCCCTATTCCTTACAGGGCCCATCTCATAGCCTGGTGGAAAAGCCTGGGCCCAGGCTACTGGTAGTCACGTGTCTATTCCGAGCCCTGCCCCCTAACAGTTCCTGTGCCTTCTTTCTTCCAGGGTCCAATGGGGATTTCAAACCCCCCTCAAAGGGTTGTTGGGAGGTGTGAGAAAAACTTTTAAAGTATTTTTTTTTTAAAGATTTTATTTATTTATTTGACAGAGAGAGACACAGCAAGAGAGGGAATACAAGCAGGGGGAGTGGGAGAGGGAGAAGCAGGCTTCCTGCCGAGCAGGGAGCCCGATGCGGGGCTCGACCCCAGGACCTGGAATCATGACCTGAGCCGAAGGCAGACGCTTAACGACTGAGCCACCCAGGCACCCCAAAACTTTTAAAGTATTTTGACAAGTATGAGACCTCAGCCATCTCTGCTATGATCTCATCCTTTTCAAGGAGCACTGAGCCTGAGTCTAAGTGCTTAGCACAAAACTCACAGTCTGGTTGCTCCTTCTTGGTCAAGTACCTATTCTAATCCTCATGACCCTCTTCCAAGGCAAGAAAGTCAAATCCGGAGCCCAGTGATTTTCATCCTCTGTTCATATTGTTTTCCTCAGTATGGCAAAACGTTAGCCATTTATCTTCAACCCCTAACCTAAAACAGGACTGGTCTCTGTCTGCTTAGTCCAAAATGTATGAACCAAGGATCCCTGCCTTCTGAACACGTGGCAAGTAGGAATTCGCCGATGATGATATGTTACCAACTATATAATGAGACCTTCTTACAGCTGACTAGTCAGCATTAAATCTATTCTGGGGTGGACCAGTAGGGATACCATCCAAACATCCTCTTGGATTCACAGCTGTCTCAACAAGCACATTTCAACAACCTCCTTTGTTGCCTCTTCTTTTCTGCCAGTCCCCACGTTGCTACTTCCTGTGTGGTCACATGGTACTTCATGAGGCTACGAGCCCCGATACGTACCCCACAAGCCTTTCTACAAAGAAAGGTTGATACACGCTGGCTCAGTGTTAACAGAGTTTCCCATCAGGGTGGGCTCACCTTGTACCAGCCTCCACTTCACGATCCAGTGCAAACTGAAAAGGCGGGAGTGGGCTCCAGATTGGACAGAAACTAGCTTTTATAATATACTGGACACTCACAGGCTTCGTCTTATCTCAACTTCAAAACCACCATGCAATTTGGGCAATGTTAGCTCTTTTTATCAGATAAGGAAACAAAAAAGGGAGAGGTTAAGCAACCTTGACTTAGTTGGTCACACGGTGTCAGAAACCGGAATTCAAATTGACAGGTATGATCAATCGCAAGGTCATTTGTCAAGATAGGAGTACAGAGGCATCCTTTGTTGTATGTTTAGGCACAACAGCAAAACAACCAACAAACCTACTTGCATCCCTAAGTCACAGGTATGCCTGTTTGTCCCATCTGTCTCTCATCAGCTTCTTCAGAAACCGTGACTTCCAAACCTTCACAACAACAACATTCCTTATGTCCACCACCTCCAAGGTCCTACACTTTGAACATGTTGTTGTCTACTCTCTTTCTGTCTTGGACTCTTCCTCCGGCACACTGACCCAGCAGTACCTGCCATCCATAGCATTAAAAAAGCAGAGGAGTGGAGAACTGAGCATTGAAATTCTATCACAAAACAGTGTTAATGAACGTTGATCACAGGACTGTGGCTGGGGGGTATGAGTTGAAAGGATAATGCAAATAAATTCCTAAAATCATTCACCCATATTCTTATGAACAAGTTGACAAAGCAGCGACTCAAGTGATTTAAACTGACATGCTGCAATTGTCCAGCAAACTATTCCAAAAACAGGTTTTCATGAAAAAAGAGGTCATAGATAATGGGACTGAACAGAATCTGGGACAGAGGCATTCCAAAAACCCAGCTTAGTCCCCGAAACTCATCAATCCCACTGCCATCTGCCATCAGCATCCTCATCTCCAAGCCACGGTTCCCATATCTAGCTGTGAATGAGCATCTTTCCCCAGAGCTTTTAAAAATGCAGATTCTCAGATCTTGTGTCGGATCTAAAGAATAAGAATCCTTGCAGGATTCAATACCTAGGAATTGGTATTTAGTTGACTTCTAATTATGTATTATTAGTTGTTTCTAATGAAGCTAGTCATTCCAGGAACCAGCTGTTTTAATGGACACTGGCCCACAAGGCAACTTTCTGGATGAAAAAAAAAAAAAAAAGTCCTCTGCAATTTACATCAGACTTCCTTGCTGTTTGAAATGCTTCTGGGAGGTCTGAAGACGTCTTCCGCGGCGTGAAAGCATGAGCTCCTTAGTACAACCCACTTCTGCTACCAAGTCCCATGAGCCACTTGTTTATTTTTAAACATCTTCTCCATGTAAGGAAATGCCAATAATTTTGTAGCATAGTATTTCAATTTGTATTCTGGACCACAAAGGAGGCAACACTCTGCTGACAGACCTATCACATTCCCATGGAGACACTTATATGAAGGGAAAGTGGGATCCCCGCACCAGCTTTCCAAAAAGCTTCTCTCTATTCACAAGCAGGTGTCACAGCTAAAGCTCAAACCCTGGCTAAGATCAGCAATAAAAGAAGGACAGTGAGCCATTTAATACACTTCCTATTCCCAAAGCTAGGTTTTTGCTTAAGTAAGCAAAGGCTTCTGGCTGGTTCCTCTTTGTGGGATAGTTACATCAAATAATATTTGCATAGCACTTTACAGGTTCCAAATCACTCTCCCTTTCAATACGATCTTGCCTAATGATCAGAATAACCCAGAGAAGTAGGTGTTACTTCTTCCATTTAACCCACAAAGGCTGAGACTCAGATGAGCCTACTCAAGGTCACAAAGCTAGGAAATGGAAAAACGGGATTTGGAACTAGGTCTTTTGATTTCAAGTCTTGTCGGGCATCAGTCCCACTTTCTAGGCCTAACAAGTACTGTTGAATGAGTAAATGAAATGGGGATGGACAGATGGATGGGTGATCCTCTATGAAACAAACAGAGTAGTAGAGATTCAAACTAACTTTAGTTTAAGATATAACCCACGCAGGCATCAGCACCTAAACAAAAACTCAGCATTGGAAATGGGTAGCCAAGCAGAAACCTACCGTGTGAATTTGCTAGTTGATCTTCTCTCAATAGAACATTTGTCGGGAATTTCTCTTCTGAGCTGTCACATAGGTAGAACAACATGGCCGAGGCTCTGCAACCAGGTAGCCCGAGTGTGAATCCCAGCTCTGCTGTTTACTAGCTGTGCAACCAAGGACATGTTACTTGATTTCTTTGTACCTCAGTTTCTTTGTCCACCAAATGGGAATAATAGTCATACATAACCTATGGAGTTTGCTGAGGATTTTAGAAATTAGATCTATGTAATATACTTTGAGTCGTCCCTGGCTCACTGTAAGTTTTCAGGTGCCTCTTTCATACTAGTAGAAATATCTGCTCATACAGGGCGTCTGGGTGGCTCAGTTGGTTAAGCGACTGCCTTCGGCTCAGGTCATGATCCTGGAGTCCCTGGATCGAGTCCTGCATCAGGCTCCCTGCTCAGCAAGGAGCCTGCTTCTCCCTCTGACCCTCCCCCCTCTCATGTGCTCTCTCTCTCTCATTCTCTCTGTCTCAAATAAATAAATAAAATCTTTAAAAAAAAAAAAAGAAATATCTGCTCATACATTATTATGTCTCACCTGTAATGTTGTGGATTACTCACTAGATTTTAGGTTTTAGTTCAGGGCTAGTTTTGTACTCTCGCACGTGGAGATCTGCAACCCTGACATGCAGCTGCCCTTGGGGAGGAAGAAGGGAATTCACACTTGCAGAGGGAGTTCTGTGTGCCAGGTACCAGTGAGACCATTTACACGCACCATCCCACTTGATTCTTGCACCACCCCACAAAGCAGCTACCGTGGCCCCTGTTTCATAGATGAGAAAATCCAGGGTTCCAAGATTTGCATAAACCCTACCTGGTAAGTAGAACAGAAGATGAGACCCAAGTCCTCCTCGTTCCCAAGCCCTCGTTTTTTCAGACTATCTCTTGTTCAATACAGATATGAATGCTGTCCTTACTCAACTCAAACTACAACCCCATGCCTTCTCCCAAATCATGCAAAAGGTCTCAATTTAACTCCTGTCCCAGGACAGCTCCCCACGGCCTGGAGGGACCACCACTTGGGAACATCAAACAGCATAGGAAGATCAACCACCTCATCCCTCATAGTATGAAATCAGTAAGACAGTTGATAAATTTTACCCTAAATACTAGTGCATATAGGTATGTTGTTCTGTTTTGAATGGTAATAATTTCAATAGCCTAAAGCAAGCTGAGGTTAATCCTGAAGCTAGGAGTAAATGTTCAACTGATTTTGTTCTGTGCTACAAATAACATCTGTGAATATCATATCTGTATATATCTGAACCAAGTTGTGTGCAGAGAGGTTAATAGGACTATATT
Source organism: Phoca vitulina (assembly GCF_004348235.1). Taxonomy (NCBI): domain Eukaryota; kingdom Metazoa; phylum Chordata; class Mammalia; order Carnivora; family Phocidae; genus Phoca; species Phoca vitulina. The sequence continues at coordinate 6,606,049 of NW_022589740.1, read as the reverse complement.
TACGGAATACAATTTTTACAATTGAAATTCACATTTTAACAAGGAAAGAAAGAAACAAAACCAAAGAGCATAGGAAGATCAACCACCCCGTCAAGCCACCATCAAACCAACACTTTCACTCAACAACAAAGGTGTGTCATGTGTTACAATATGCAGAACACTGAGGCCGACAACAATTCTCACTTAGAAGGGGACTGTGATGATTGGGTTCTAGCAGCTCTTGCCACAGGGCAAACTCAGCTGCCAGCAATAAAAGGCAGTGGAGCATAAGGTTTAAGAGCATGGACTTTGGGGATGATTGTGTTCAAATCCAGACTATGTCACTTACTAGTGGTGTGACTTTGGGCAAGTTATTGAACCTCTCTGTGCCACAGATGCTCTCCTGTGAACTGGTATTAACAAAAGTGCATACTTCCAAGGGTGGTTGGGGGATTAGAAGAGCTAATATAAATGAAGCCTTAGAACAGTGCCTGGAACCCAGTAACTGCCATATAACTGGCTGCTTTTATTGTTACTATTAAGAGAATGCAGGGTTGTCATTGGAGAGGAAAAGGGTTGGTGACACAAGGAGAACCATTTACATGAACTACTCATGGGGTTTTATACCGATGCAACATTTTTTGGAGGTGATTGGGCAATACCCAACAGCATTTTAAATGTGTCTTCGTGTCTTCTGATTTATCATTTCCGTGCAGAGAATGTAAACTGTATCTGTAACTACACACATACTAGCACAGGTACGTGTGTATTCGTGTGTTGAGGGAATCAACTAAGAGTAAGCGAGAACTTTTTGACCCTATAAGGATATTCTATCAGAAACCTAGGATCAGTCTTCCAGAACACCACACTATCCTTCAGTGGAAAAGTATCAGAAAATCCCCTTAAAATCAGAACAGGACAAGGATACCCACTATCATTATTTCTAGTCATGGTCATACCGAAGACCAAGCCATCTGCACTAAGGGGAAAAATAAATAAAGAATGGAAAGAAAGCCAGCAAGCTGCTTTAAGTGCATGAAAAATGATGGTCTACATAAAAGTCATTAAAATCTACAGAAACCTTACTATTAATGCAATTAGTAAGAGAGCTTAACAAGGTAGCTGGCAATGTAAAAGTCATTTGCATTCTGAAAACCAAAAATATAGTCTTTAAACAGGTGTACTTGTTATGTATTATTCCACAATCAATTATTCCAAAACTTAGTGGCTTAAAACAATAAACCTTTATCATCTCTTACCTCTTATGGTATTGAGGATTAGGAATGTGGGAGTGGCTCAGCTGGATGATTCTGGCTCAGGATCTCTAATGAGGTTGCAGGTTCATGGTGGAGGGTGGGGGCTGGAGTCATCTGAATCCTTGACTGCAGCTGGAGGATCTCCTTCCAAGATGGCCAGCTCATAGGGATGGAGGCTGCAGGCCTCAACCAGGTCTCAGTTCCCTTCATTTGGACCTCTCTCTAAGACTGCAGGAATATTCTCATGACATGACAACTGCCTTCCTGCACAGAGAATGATCTGAAAAAGAGCAAGGAAGAAGCCTTTATGATCTAGTCTCTGAATTTCTCCTGCTTTATTTTTTCCACAGTACTAAGTCTCTAAGTCCATCTCACACCTAGTAAGAGTGAGTTAAACTCCACCTTTTAAAGGGAGGCATTTCAAAGCATGTGTGAACATACTTTAAAGCCACCAGAGACATCATACATAATAGCAGAAAAATCTAAGTTACTTAGGAGTAAATCTAGTGACAGATGTTCAAAACATTAAAGAGAAAAAATTAAAACTTTAGTGAAAGACTTTTTAAGTTTTTATTTAAATTCCAGTTGGGGGGGGGCGGAGCAAGATGGCAGAGGAGTAGGAGACCTGGATTTCGTCTGGTCTCAGGAATTCAGCTGGATAGGGATCAAACCATTCTGAACACCTACAAACTCAACAAGAGATCGAAGAAAAGAATAGCAACAACTCTCTGAACAGAAAAGCGACAACTTTCTGGAAGCAGGTACCCAACAAGCAGCAGATCCGGGGAGACTCCCCTTCCTCCCCCGGAAGGAGCGGCGCAGGAGCGCACCGCAAGGATCTGCTGGGTTTGGAGACTCCACACAGGGTCGGGTGCCAGAGATAGAAATGCTCAGTCACAGGCCGGGTGAGCACGGAGTGCAGCCGGAGACCGGGGAGATAGGAGTGATTGACTGCTTTTCTCTGGAGGCTCACTGAGGAGTGGGGCCCCGAGTTCTCGGCTCCTCCGGGGTGGAGATTGGGAGGCCAGCATTTTCACTCTCATCCTCCAAAGCTGTACGGAAAGCTTGCAGGGAACAAAAGCTCCCAAGAGCAAACCCGAGCAGATTACTTAACCCAGACCGGCAAAGGCGGGGCAATTCCGCCTCCGGCAAAGACATTTGGGAACCACGGCAGCAGGCCCCTCCCCCAGAAGATCAGCCAGAACAGCCAGCCAAGACCAAGTTTACCGATCAGTGAGAACGGCAGAACTCCAGCGCTAGGGGAATAATGCACATGGAATTCATGGCTTTTTTACCATGATTCTTTAGTCTTTCAAAGTTAATTTTTTTTAACTGTATTTTTTTCTAAATTTTTCTTTTTCCCTTTTTCAACCAACATCTTATCAATCCCTTTTTTAGAAAACATTTTTATTTTTCATTTTTAGAGTCATATTCTATCCCTTCATAGTAGTCACCCTTATTTTTGGCATATATGTATATATAAGTTGTTCTCTCTTTAAAATTTTGAGATACAGTTTCTTCTAACAGATCAAAATATACCCTAAATCTCTAGTGTATGGCTTTGTTCTAGTCTCCTGCCCAATCACATTCTCTCCTTTTTTTTTTTTTTAAACCTCTTCTTTCTTTTTTCAAACAACTTCTTATCAATTCCTTTTATAAAATTTTTTATAATTTTCATCTTTACAGTCATATTCCATCCCTTCAACGTAACAACCCTTATTTTTGTACATATATAAGTTTTTCTTTAAAATTTTGGAAGGCCCTTTCTTCTAACAGACCAAAATACACCCAAAATCTAGTGTGTGGCACTGACCTATGCACCAGCCTGAGCATATTTGATCATATTCTGGTTTTTTTTTTGTTTTGTTCTGTTTTTGTTTGTTTTTATCTTTTTCTTTTTTCTTTCTTTCCCTTTCTTTTCCCCTGGTTTCAGGTCTTTTCTGATTTGTTTAGAGTATATTTTCTGGGGATGTTGTTACCCTGTTAGCATTTTGTTCTCTCATTCATCTATTCTCCTCTGGACAAAATGACAAGATGGAAAAAATCACCTCAACAAAAAGAACAAGAGGTAGTACCAACTGTCAGGGACCTACTCAATACGGACATTAGTAAGATGTTGGACCTAGAGTTCAGAAACATGATTTTAAAGATACTAGCTGGGCTTGAAAAAAGCATGAACATTATTAGAGAAACCCTTTCTGGAGAAATAAAAGAACTAAAATCTAACCAAGTTGAAATCAAAAAGGCTATTAATGAGGTGCAATCAAAAATGGGGGCACTAACTGATAGGATAAATGAGGCAGAAGAGAGAATCAGTGAGATAGAAGACCAAATGATGGAAAATAAAGAAGCTGAGAAAAAGAGAGATGAACAATTACTGGATCACAAGGGCAGAATTCGAGAAATAAGCGATACCATAAGACGAAACAACATTAGAATAATTGGGATCCCAGAGGAAGAAGGAAGAGAGAGAGGGGCAGAAGGTATATTGGAGCAAATCATAGCAGAGAACTTCCCTAATTTGGGGAAGGAAACAGGCATCAAAATCCAGGAGGCACAGAGAACCCCTCTCAAAATCAATAAAAATAGGTCAACACCCCGACATCTAATAGTAAAACTTATGAGTCTCAGAGACAAAGAGAAAATCCTGAAAGCAGCTCGGGAGAAGAGATACGTAACCTACAATGGTAGAAACATTAGATTGGCAACAGACCTATCCACAGAGACCTGGCAGGCCAGAAAGGACTGGCAGGATATATTCAGAGCACTAAATGAGAAAAATATGCAGCCAAGAATACTATATCCAGCTAGGCTGTCATTGAAAATAGAAGGAGAGATAAAAAGCTTCCAGGACAAACAAAAACTAAAGGAATTTGCAAACACGAAACCAGCCCTACAAGAAATATTGAAAGGGGTCCTCTAAGCAAAGAGAGAGCCTAAAAGCAACATAGACCAGAAAGGAACACAGACAATATACAGTAACAGTCACCTTAGAGGCAATACAATGGCACTAAATTCCTATCCTTCAATAGTTACCCTGAATGTAAATGGGCTAAATGCCCCAATCAAAAGACACAGGCTATCAGATTGGATTAAAAAGCAAGATCCATAGATATGCTGCAAGAGACTCATTTTAGACCCAAAGACACCCCCAGATTGAAAGTGAGGGGGTGGAAAACCATTTACCATGCTAATGGACACCAAAAGAAAGCTGGGGTGGCAATCCTTATATCAGACAAATTAGATTTTAAACCAAAGACTGTAATAAGAGATGAGGAAGGACACTATATCCTACTTAAAGGGTCTATCCAACAAGAAGATCTAACAGTTGTAAATATCTATGCCCCTAACATGGGAGCAGCCAATTATATAAGGCAATTAATAACAAAAGCAAAGAAACACATCGACAACAATACAGTAATAGTGGGGGACTTTAACACCACCCTCACTGAAACGGACAGATCATCTAAGCAAAAGATCAACAAGGAAATAAAGACTTTAAATGACACACTGGACCAGATGGACTTCACAGATATATTCAGAACATTCCATCCCAAAGCAACAGAATATATATTCTTCTCTAGTGCCCATGAAACATTCTCCAGAATAGATCACATCCTAGGTCACAAATCAGGTCTCAACCAGTACCAAAAGATTGGGATCATTCCCTGCCTATTTTCAGACCACAATGCTTTGAAACTAGAACTCAATCACAAGAGGAAAGTCAGAAAGAACTCAAATACATGGAGGCTAAAGAGCATCCTACTAAAGAATGAATGGGTCAACCAGGAAATTAAAGAAGAATTTTAAAAATTCATGGAAGGCAATTAAAATGAAAACACAACTGTTCAAAATCTTTGGGATGCAGCAAAGGCAGTCCTAAGAGGAAAGTATATAGCAATACAAGCCTTTCTCAAGAAACAAGAAAAGTCTCAAGTACACAACCTAACCCTACACCTAAAGGAGCTAGAGAAAAAAAACAGCAAATAAAGCCTAAACCCAGCAGGAGAAGAGAAATAATAAAGATCAGAGCAGAAATCAATGAAATAGAAACCAAAAGAACAGTAGAACAGATCAATGAAACTAGGAGCTGGTTCTTTGAAAGAATTAACAAGATTGATAAACCCCTGGCCAGACTTATCAAAAAGAAAAATGACCAAAATCATGAATGAAAGAGGAGAGATCACAACCAACACCAAAGAAATACAAACAATTATAAGAACATATTATGAGCAACTCTATGCCAGCAAATTCGATAACCTGGAAGAAATGGATGCATTCCTAGAGATGTATCAACTACCAAAACTGAACCAGGAAGAAATAGAAAACCTGAACAGACCTATAACCACTAAGGAAATTGAAGCAGTCATCAAAAATCTCCCAACAAACAAGAGCCCAGGGCCAGATGGCTTCTCAGGGGAATTCTACCAAACATTTAAAGAAGAATTAATGCCTATTCTTCTGAAACTGTTCCAAATGATAGAAATGGAAGGAAAACTTCCAAACTTCTTTTATGAGGCCACCATTACCTTGATCCCCAAACCAGACAAAGACCCCATCAAAAAGGAGAATGACAGACCAATATCCTTGATGAACATGGATGCAAAAATTCTTACCAAAATACTAGCCAATAGGATCCAACAGTACATTAAAAGGATTATTCACCATGACCAAGTGGGATTTATCTCTGGGCTGCAAAGTTGGCTCAACATCCACAAATCAATGTGATACAATACATTAACAAAAGAAAGAACAAGAATCATATGATCCTCTCAATAGATGCAAAAAAAAAGCATTTGACAAAGTACAGCATCCTTTCTTGATCAAAACTCTTCAGAGTATAGGCATAGAGGGTACATACCTCAATATCATAAAAGCCATCTATGAAAAACCCACAGCGAATGTCATTCTCAATGGGGAAAAACTGAAAGCTTTCCCCCTAAGGTCAGGAACGCGGCAGGGATGTCCACTATCACCACTGCTATTCAACATAGTATTAGAAGTCCTAGCCACAGCAATCAGACAACAAAAAGAAATCAAAGGCATCCAAATTGGCAAAGAAGAAGTCAAACTCTCACTCTTTGCAGATGATATGATACTTTATGTGGAAAACCCAAAACACTCCACCCCAAAACTGCTAGAACTCATACAGGAATTCAGTAAAGTGGCAGGATATAAAATCAATGCACAGAAATCAGTGGCATTCCTATACACCAACAACAAGACAGAAGAAAGAGAAATTAAGGAGTCGATCTCATTTACAGTTGCACCCAAAACCATAAGACACCTAGGAATAAATCTAACCAAAGAGGCAAAGAATCTGTACTCAGAAAACTATAAAATACTCATGAAAGAAATTGAGGAAGACACAAAGAAATGGAAAAACGTTCCATGCTCATGGATTGGAAGAACAAATATTGTGAAGATGTCAATGCTACCTAGAGGAATCTACACATTCAATGCCATCCCCATCAAAATACCATCCACTTTTTTCAAAGAAATGGAACAAATAATCCTAAAATTTGTATGGAAACAGAAAAGACCCCGAATAGCCAGAGGAATGTTGAAAAAGAAAAGCAAAGCTGGCGGCATCACAATTCCAGACTTCCAGCTCTATTACAAAGCTGTCATCATCAAGACAGTATGGTACTGGCACAAAAACAGACACATAGATCAATGGAACAGAATAGAGAGCCCAGAAATGGACCCTCAACTCTATGGTCAACTCATCTTTGACAAAGCAGGAAAGAATGTCGAATGGGAAAAAGACAGTCTCTTCAACAAATGGTGTTGGGAAAATTGGACAGCCACATGCAGAAGAATGAAACTGGACCATTTCCTTACACCACACACAAAAATAGACTCCAAATGGTTGAAAGACCTCAATGTGAGACAGGAGTCCATCAAAATCCTAAAGGAGAACACAGGCAGCAACCTCTTCGGCCCTAGCTGCAGCAACTTCTTCCTAGAAACATTGCTTCAAGGGAAGCAAGGGCAAAAATGAACTATTGGGACTTCATCAAGATAAAAAGCTTTTGCACAGCAAAAGACACAGTCCACAAAACCAAAAGACAACCGACAGAATGGGAGAAGATATTTGCAAATGACATATCAGATAAAGGGCTAGTATCCAAAATCTATAAAGAACTTATCAAACTCAACACCCAAAGAACAAAGAATCCAATCAAGAAATGGGCAGAAGACATGAACAGACATTTCTGCAAAGAAGACATCCAAATGGCCAACAGACACATGAAAAAGTGCTCAATATCGCTCGGCATCAGGGAAATCCAAATCAAAACCTCAATGAGCTACCATCTCACACCAGTCAGAATGGCTAAAATTAACAAGTCAGGAAACGACAAATGTTGGCGGGGATGCGGAGAAAGGGGAACCATCCTACACTGTTGGTGGGAATGCTAGCAGGTGCAGCCACTCTGGAAAACAGTATGGAGGTTCCTCAAAAAGTTGCAAATAGAGCTACCATACGACCCAACAATTGCACTACTGGGTATTTACCCTGAAGATACAAATGTAGATACAAATCCGAAGGGGTACATGCACCCCAATGTTTATAGCTGCAATGTCCACAATACCCAAACTGTGGAAAGAGCCAAGATGTCCATCAACAGATGAATGGATAAAGAAGAGGTGGTATATATATACAATGGAATATTATGCAGCCATCAAAAGGAATGAGATTTTGCCATTTGCAACGACGTGGATGGAACTGGAGGGTGTTATGCTGAGCGAAATAAGTCAATCAGAGAAAGACATGTATCATATGACCTCACTGATATGAGGAATTCTTAATCTTAGGAAACAAACTGAGGGTTGCTGGAGTGGGGGTGGGTGGGAGGGATGGGGTGGCTGGGTGATAGACACTGGGGAAGGTATGTGCTATGGTGAGTGCTGTGAATTGTGCAAGACTGTTGAATCACAGATCTGTACCTCTGAAACAAATAATGCAATGTATGTTAAGACAAAAAAAAAAAAAGAAGAAGATAGCAGGAGGGGAAGAATGAAGGGGGGGAAATTGGAGGGGAAATGAACCATGAGAGACAATGGACTCTGAAAAACAAACTGAGGGTTCTAGAGGGGAGGGGGGTGGGTGGATATGTTAGCCTGGTGATGGGTATTAAAGAGGGCACGTTCTGCATGGAGCACTGGGTGTATGCACAAACAATTAATCATGGAACTCTACATCAAAAACTAATGATCTAATGTATGGTGATTAACATAACAATAAAAAAATAAAAAATAAAATCTTAAAAAAAATAAAATAAAATAAAAATAAAAATAAATTACAGTTAGTTAACATACTGTGTAACATTAGTTTCAGGTATATAATATAATGATTCAATACTTCCATACAAAACCCAGTGTTCATCACGAGTGTACTCCTTAATCCCCATCACCTAGTTAAACCCATCCCCACCCACCTCCCTTCTGGTAACCTTGCATTTGTTCTCTATAGTTAAGAGTCTGTTTCTTGGTTTGCCTCTCTTTTTTTTCCCCTTTGCTCCTTTGTTTTGTTTCTTAAATTCCACATATGAGTGAAATCATATGGTATTTGTCTTTCTCTGACTGACTTATTTCACTTAGCATAATACTCTCTAGTTCCATCCGTGTTGTTGCAAATGGCAAGGTTTCATTCTTTTCTATGGCTGAGTAATAGTCGTGTGTGTGTGTGTGTGTGTGAATGTATATATATATATATGTGTGTGTGTACGTCTGTGTGTGTGTGTATCACATCTTCTTTATCCATTCCCCAGTCAATGGACACTTGGGCTGCTTCTGAAACTTGGCTATTGTAGATAACGCTGTTATAAACACCCAGGTGCATATATCTCTTTGAGTTACTATTTTTGTCGTCTTTGGGTAAATACCTAGTAGTGCAATTGCTAGATTGTAGGGTAGTTCTCTATTTAACTTTTTGAGGAATCTCCATACTGTTTGCCAGAGTGGCTGCACCAGCCTGCATTCCCACCACCAGTGTAAGAGGGTTCCCCTTTGTCTACATCCTCACAACACCTGTTGCTTCTTGTGTTGTTGATTTTAGCCATTCTGATGAGTGTGAGGTGATAGGTCACTGTAGTTTTGAGTTGTATTTCTCTATGACAAGTGATGTTGAGGAGAAAGACATTTTTAAAAACCTAAATTAATGCAGAGACATATATTAGGTAGTCTCAAGAGCAATTTTCTCACATGGACATATTAAGTGAATTCATTTCTAATCCAAGCCCCAAACAGTTTTAAAAACAAGTTTTTTGAACTTGAAAAGTGGATTCTGAAACTCATATGGAAATTCAAAGGCCCAAGAATAGCAAACACACTCTTGAAAAAGAACAAGTACAGATTGAGGAACATTCCCCACATATATAAAACGTTTTATAAAGCTTGATATCAATAGCAGTTAAAAACATTATGGGATTGTCTCAGAAATAGACAAACTGAGCAACAGACAGAAAAGAGAGCCCCAAGATTGATACAACTACAGAAACTTGATACATGCCAGAAAAAACTTTGCAAATCACTTGGGGAAGAGTATATTATTTAATAAAGAATATTACAACAACTGGTCATCCATGGAGGGAAAGTGACCTTGTAACCCTATTTCAGGACCTATCTCCAAACAAATGGGTTCCAGGTAAATTTCAAACTTAATGTAAAAGGCAAATCTCTGAAAGTAACAGAAGAAAACTTAAAGGTATGTCTTCATGACCTTATGGTATGAAAGGACTACTGAAGCAGACATAACAATGATAGCTAAAAAAAAAAATTGATATATTTAACTACATTAAAATGAATAAAATTGAGCACCAAAAAACAATCAAAGAAAATGAAAAAGACAAGACACACATAGGAAAAATATTTTTAAGGTAACAAAATATTAGCATCCTGAATATAAAGTATTTCTCAATTCTCAAAAGTAGGACTGCTATATCAACATATAGATGAACATTTCATTTTAGTATGTATTGATAGAGACTATTTCTACTATTAGCAAGTTAGAAATTCAAGGGGCGCATCTCACCAGCAATAAATGCTATATTTATTTTTATTTTTTGTCACTTTGATATATGAATAACAGTAAAACTGAGTATTTTCCTTTTTTTTTATTATAGTATGTTTTCTCATACAAGAGTGGAAGTTGCCATCCTTTTCATGTGCCTGGTTCACTGAAGTATCTGTAGCGTATATTCATTGGGTATTTTGTAGGCTACTTTATATAGTTTCTATTCCTATTCTTTTGTCCTTAGCTATTCAATATTGTCTTCGAGCTATGAGCAAATTCAAAGAATATAATCTGTATACATGTTGAAAAGCTGGGATAACTCTCTTGGTTTATTGATATGTTTTTGTTTCCAGAAACCCTAGAAACTCTAGTTTTAAAAAAAATTAGCTAGAATTAATAAGATAATTTGGTAAGATGGCTCAATACAAGATAAATATACAAAGATCAATAACCTTTTTCTGTACTAGCAATGAGCACCTAGAAATGGAAATATAGGAGCTATTTCATTGATAATGACCAATAAAGTGAATAAAGCATTTCAGGAGAAAATAAACAAGGCAGGCTTGGAGTTTTTGTAAATAAATCTATAAAGTCTTAACAAGAGTCATAAAACAAGGTATCTCCAAATGGAAAGAGTAGCTATTCTAGACTATTCCTCTACATTTATATTTGGCTTCAAGCAAGATGGGGAAGGGAATGGCCTGGTATTTTTGAAGAGTAACTGGGAATGCAGGTAAGCTGGCACTTAGTCACTCAGCAAATTTTTATTGCTTACTGCTTACTCAGTGCCATACTTGGCTATACATGAGTAATAATCCAGATCTGGTCCCTGTTCTCATGGAGCTGATAGTGATTTAGCAGTAATGAAAGACATGTCGCTATAAAATAATAAAACATGAGGGCCGGTAGAAGAGACAACTTTAATGTCACTACACTCATACCATTGGTTGACAAATGTAGACACTGAGGCCCAGACAGGAGATGTGATTGAAGTTTACACAGCTAGTAAGTTCTCAAGCTGGTATTAGAACTCAGTTCTCTTGACCTCCTCAATGTATCACTCTGCCTCTCAGATTGCGGTCTGGAGACTTAGACTCCTTAATGTAGTCTAATTCAGTACTTAGATTTTATAGTACACCAGTACACATGACTAGAAGCGTCAGACTTGAGGAAAAACTAGACATTGTGATGGTGCTCAAACTCTATTAATATTTTGTTTACACAACAAGCAGGGCACAAATGAACAAGAGAATCCCAGCAGCCATTAAAATGATGATGTAAATATAGAAAAAGATTTACATATGGAAAAATTACTATTATATATCATTAAGTGAATTAAGGTTATAGAATGTTATGTTTATCACCATCCCATATATGTAAAATTATATATATAAATAGGAGTGTGAAATTATATAATATGTATATATAATTATGTATGTATGAATTTATATATGTATGTGTACACATATGGTGTGTGTGTACAGATATATAGATATACAGAAATGTAACAATTTCTGGATGAATGTTCATCATGATGTTGATAGGAGTTACTTGGGGTTATAAAGTATGACATGGGTTTTATTTTTTTCTTTGTACATTTCTCTGATTTTTTCTATGATCTGCTATCTTTTTTAAAGCAATAAAATTCAAAAGATAGATTGTTCTGAATAACTCCAGGTATCGGATCATGACCAATGGTTTGGAACAAATGTTCATGTTGGAACATGGACATTGGATATAGAGATCACAGCAGAACTTACTCATGCAAAAAAAGGAATGAGGAAACAAATCTGTATTTAGGACCAAATGATGCACCTTTCTAAAGTTTACAGATCACCAGGAGGAACCTTAATCCTTGGTGACACCCTTAGCATCCCCAGCCCTGGACTGCCAATCTTTGGGCATCTTTTCACAGGAGGAAAGTAATCCCTACACATAGAAAATCCTTAGTTAGCATTCTTTTAGTTACAGGGAGCTGAACATAATCGTTAAAGATGAGAGCAATATAGCCCCTTTAAAATATTTCACTTAGTCATAGTTTGTGATGTTCTTACATAACAGAAGCTAAAATTGACTTTTGCCAAATTAATTTTAGAACAAATCAAGAGTGAAATTATGGGGGCAAGGAAAAATCATTATCTTTCTTGAAAGAATAAGCTATTTATTCATCACAGGTCTTTTAGCAGCACCACGCACAAGGTTACAAACAAATCGTTGCTATGTCAATTAAAATAATTTTTATCTATTCTGTAACTCTTTGTGGCAATGCCTTGCTTATCAAGTTCCAAATTGATCTTTAGTCCAGAACACTGATTTTTCCAATGGAGTTCTCTAAAATCAGTTGCACTGCTTTAGAGTTTAACCTACATCAACATAAGAATATAGCCACAAATATATTTATTTACATCTATTATTTATGCTTTTCAGTGAGTGTAACTCCCATAACACACATCTATCACCTAAGGTCTAAATCTTCTGTTCTGATCTTATGAATAACCTTTGCAATGCAGAGACATGCTATTTTAGAAAGCTGCATGGAAAATACTTATCTGCACTACGTAATTCTGTTCTGACTGGTAACTACTGACCTGTACCAAAACACCAGAAACAAAAAAAGTAAAAACAGTTTTTGGAGTTAAACTACATAGGCAATTTTAATAATATCACTGAGTCATTATTAATCATTTATAATCCCTTCCCCTTGCCACATTTATTAATCCTTAATGGTTTTCAGAGAATTGTTCTATTCTAGCATTCTTCACATACCATCTGTTCAAGCACATTCTCTGTGTTCTTACTAGGTTTTCACAGATGCCACTTTTCAAATTGGCAAATCTCCTCAGGAGCATCACCTGGCTCTCATCACCCCCTACTCCAGGGAGCCCCCAGTCATCACAGTAATATCAGCATCAGAGCAGATGTGCCATATTTTCTGGTATATTTCCCTCCCTTGGCAGAGTTCTTGAGTGCAAATTTTAAGGTAAAAATAAAAAATTAGGGGTATAAGCATTTTCTGCAAATGCTTTCTCTCTGCATCAGATGCAGTGCTCACCAGCCTCATTTCTGCTCTTCGGGAGACTTGGTCAGAGAGAATCTCTTTTCGCAGAGTACATAGAGCAGAAATAGACACCCAGAGGCAGAGGCCAGGAGAGAACCCTGGAAACCAATAGAAGTGAGATGCAAAGTGGTGTCAAATTGTACAAGGCTCAACTTTTTATAAAAATCAACTGGAGTCTACTCTACCACAGAAAATAGTGAAGGTTCTGGTTTGGGCAGAAGAAATGATGAGGTTTCTGGAAGTTATGTGAAATACAGCTGTGCCTATCTACTCAACACAAAATGGAGGACTGAGACATTTGCTGTGGAATTAGACCAGTAAAGGCCATTAGTTTGTGTAACTGATCTTAGCTCTTCATTAAATGTAAGATCTGAGATTTAAATTACTCAAAAGCATACCTTCTAGGTGTACAATTTGCTTGTTCCACATGGACACAACTTCAAGGTGAAAAACTAGATGCAATGATGCTGAAACAATGTCAAGTTAGGGGGAGTTATAACAGGGTTCCAGAGTCAGGCACTGATTGATCGGACACCTCAGTTTCCTTATCTCTAAAGTGGACAGTGGGAACAGACAACCACTGGGTCCCTCCCAGCTTGGAAGTTGCAGAGGGTCTTACACACAGTATGTTTACACTTTATGTCCAGTTGGCTGGCATCCACTTCCGAAACAGAGGAAGTGGTGGCAAGATCTTTTGCATCAGTGGGAGCAAAAAGAACAAAAAAGAACCATGTTGGAAAACTGTCAATGAATGTTTAGGGGAAATCATAAGTGAAGACTAGAAATCAAAGTGAAGTTTTTGTAAGTAAGGGACACCCCATCAGGGGCTGCACATTCTGCCGTGGCAGCACAGACGGGAGAAAGGTGCCCAGGTGGCCAGCAGATGAGTCCTAGATTCTTCATCTTTAAAAGAGGGAATTAAAGAAGATGGATGGGCTTGCAAAAGGGGGTGCACCTGCCCCCAGATTAAGCCTGATTACAGGACACTGACCACGCGAATGTTTCCATACAGCCTTCCCCTCTCCCCACCCCTCACCCTTTCTTTTTCCAAACCCACAGAAAACCTTCATTGGGTCAAAGAGGATTTCAATCGACTGAGACACTTTGCAATCAATCGCTGTTTCCATCCATTGCACATTTTACCTGGGATGAGACAGGCAAATTCAAAGAGAAGGAGGTGAACAAATACTTCAATAATTCAATTATCAGAAGAAATTCACCAGGCTTAACAAAAGCTTTCCTCCTCAAAAAGCTCCTCTTTTTCCTTTATTGGGAGCTGGGGAGACTGTTGGGGTTTTCTTTTAATTTCTTTGGTTTGGGCTGAGGTATTCATCACCCAGATCCTCGTCTCAACTTCCCACTTTACAATTACCAAAAAGGACTTCAAAGACTTTAAAGGAAATGCAGCTTCCCAAGTGAGTACTAAACTTCTCTCTCTGTGCCTTTCTCAGGACTAGGTCTAGGTAAATTTGCAAAAGTGTCTGTATTCAGCAACCTTGGTCTTCTTACCACTCACCTTAGTTTTCCCCTTTTAATTCTAGGCTCTTCCTGAGCCATCCTGAATCAATCTGTTCTGAAATGCCCCACCCCAAAGCCTATCCCGCACCTATTCAGACTTCTCAGTCCCATTGCTCCATTCCCTGTCCTACCCAAACTCTCCCTGTCTCACTCCCTTTTAGTCTTAAAATTAGTAGGCCAGTTCATGCTGGCAAACTCATTTGACTAAGGGGTTAATGTCTTAAAAGTTCATTGCTCCCGGGGGCAGTGCATATTTAAAAGGGACAATCCAGATATAGGTATCTTAATACTGTCCTGTTCAACATGGTAGCCACTAGTCATACATAACACTGAAATATAAATTAAGATTAAATAAAATTTTATTTTGAATTTTTTTTAAAAAAAATTGTTTTAAATCTATTTATTCTGTTCCTCAGTGGCACTAGTCATGTTTTGAGCCATACAAATATTTCTATCAATGTATGAAGTTCTATTAGTCAGCACTCTCTTAACATAAATTAATTTTCACAGTGGACTGTGAATATGACCTATTTCTCTGCTGAGAAACTCTCCATGGGCTAAAAATGAATATATTTTTGTGTTGTAGGTATATAATCAGGAATTGGAGTAAGAGGTAGCTGGATGAAGGAGGGATGGCTATCTTCTGATGAACAGTATGTGCTATCTTTTGATGAATGGTATTTGGCATAAGCAGGCCAATCAAAAATAAAGTGGAGAGGTGTTCTCTCTTTAAATTAACAGGAAATCCTCCACAACCCATTTTACAGATGAGGAAATTGAGATGAAAAAGGTTGAAGTAATTTTCCCAAAGCTTTGAGCCAGAATGCAAAATCTGATCTCAGTTTTAATGTTCTTTGTACTGTACCATCCTGCCCATCAATCTCTGTCACCAAGGAAAACCAGGCAGGACTCCAGCCACTGTTCCTCAAAGCCCACCAGTTTTCTTTCCCTTCAAAGGGGGGCTTGGGGTATGTCAGTGCAAAGTAATAAACCTTTTAAGATTTTACTTTTTTTCATTTCAGAGAGATAGAAAGCGAGAGAGAACAGGAGCGGCGGGGAGGCGCAGAGGAAGAAGGAAAAGCAGGCTCCCTGCTGAGTAAGGAGCCTGATGCAGGACTTGATCCCAGGACCCCTGGGATCATGACCTGAGCTGAAGGCAGATGCTTAACTGACTGAGCCACCCAGGCGCCCCCAAAGTAAGCAACCTCTGTTAACATTTTTGAGATAATTCTAGATTTACACGCAGTTTTAAGGATACAGAGAGATCTTGAACATATTTTTCTAATCTGCTACATATTAGACACTCTGCTTGGTGCTGGGGCCACAGAGACAAGATTGGTTTTGCCCTTGAAGACTTTAGAGGCTAGTGGGGAACACACAAGTGAATAATTAATACAGAGTTGATTAAAACAAAACTGTAATGCCATTTTCACTTCTCAATAAGGAAACAGCAACCAGTAATGCTGTTCTAGCAAAGCCACTGGGAAGACACTTCCATATTTCAGGGCTAAGAGCGAACAGTGAGGCAAATTGCAAAGCAAGCTGGCAAGAGGCAGCAAATATTTCAATCTTCCAGCTAGTAGTTCTGAGTGCTTGCTATATTCCAGGCAGTGGACTAGAACCTGTGGATGAGAACAAACCAGACACTGT
The DNA here is from genome assembly GCF_004348235.1 of Phoca vitulina. Taxonomy (NCBI): domain Eukaryota; kingdom Metazoa; phylum Chordata; class Mammalia; order Carnivora; family Phocidae; genus Phoca; species Phoca vitulina. The sequence goes on along the minus strand of NW_022589740.1, from coordinate 6,589,569 downwards.
CCAGCCCTTCTGAAACTCAGTCTTGTTTATAGGCACATAGCATTTGTGCAAAGGGCTCTGCTAGGTGAAGTCAAGCTTTTAGGGAAGCACCTGTTGGGGGAGGGGGCTAAATTCAGCTTTTGAGGATGCAGGGAGGCTATCCTGGAGGACAGGCTAAGAGGAGTTAGCTCTCTACCTACAAAATGTGAACATGAGTTGGCCAGAGGAAGAGGAGACAGGCTGGTGTGGACAAAGACTGTCCTAAACTGAACAAACAGCAGGAACAGCATGTAGGGAGGCTCAATATTAAAAGAGAATGGCCTAAAAAAAATCTAGCCAAACTGTCTGAAAGAGTAACTCAGAATACAAAAAACAAAAACAAAAAAAATCCCCCAAAGGGCGCCTGGGTGGCTCAGTTGGTTAAGCGACTGCCTTCGGCTCAGGTCATGATCCTGGAGTCCCGGGATCGAGTCCCACATCGGGCTCCCTGCTCAGCAGGGAGTCTGCTTCGCCCTCTGACCCTCCTCCCTCTCGTGCTCTCTCTCATTCTCTCTCTCGCAAATAAAATAAATAAATAAATAAATAAATAAAAACCCAAAGAATGAAAAAAAAAACCTCTCAAACATATTTTTATCACATTATTACTTATAAGAGTGAATACTGAAAAATAGTTATTTCCATAAAAGAGATTTGGTTCTGTTATAGATGGTACATTCACAACACAGAATATTTTGTATGGCAACAGGAGCACGTGAGAAATGCATTTAGGAACGTAAAGGCTAGGCCTGATTGGGCATTATCTTAAGCTTGGAGGTTTGAGGTCTATTGAAAGCCAAACAAGGTCAGCAGGTGCAGACCCTACAGCAACTGTGACCTGTCCCAATGACCCGGAAGCACAGTTAAAACTGAACTACATGATAAAGACAGCACTACACACCAGTGGGGAAAAGACAGATTATTCAGTTAATGTGTCGGGACATGTGGCTAAAACCCTAGAAAACGGAGTCGGGTCCCTACACTTCACTCTTTACCTCCAAATGAATTCTTGTTGGATCAAATCCTTAAATGTGAGAAGTAAAATTTAACATAATGATTACAAAGTGGGATTTTTTAATCAAAAATGCATATGTGAAAATGTTCAATGAAAAAAGCAGGATATATAATTTATGTCCAATATGAGCACAACCATGATAAATATGTGTGTGTCTGTGTGTGTGTGTAACTAAATGGAAAGACACAGGTTAAAATATTAACAGTGAGGGTCTTTGGATGGTCAGATTATAGGTGGTTTTTATGTATATGCTCTTTTATAACCTGCTGGTTAGTCTGGACCAAAACCCAGCTTCACCATTTACTTTGTGTGCAATCATGGGCAAGTCATTTAGCTTCTCTGTGTCCCAGTCTCTTCATCTGTAAAAGAGGAATAGCACCTACATGATAGGTTAAGTATTAACATAGTACAGTATCTTGGCATGCTATTATTGTATTGGTTATTAGTGTTCTCTGTTTTTTAAATTCTTCTATAATGCACTTATAGAACTTCCATTCTGGGAAACTTTTTAAGTCTCTCTTCATTAAAAGAAGTGCCTCATGTCCTAAGTTAGTGATATGTGTCACCTTAAATGAAAACACTGACAAGGAGCAGCTAACCCATCTTGACAAAACACAGAGAAATGTCGGAGAAGGATCGCTCAAAGAGGAGGAGGATGTCTGAGCTGACTTTTGAAGGATAAGGATCGCAGAAGGCAGGCAGGAGGGAATTCAAGACAAATGAATCATCAAGGAAAGACTTGGAATCTTAGTAATTTCAAGGCAGAAGCCGACTTGAAGATCATGCAGGTTTCCCTCTGCCCTACAAATTCTTAAACATGTTCCCATTCGACTTTTGGACAGTTCTCTTTGCTCGAAGGGGTTTCCACGTATGGATACTCACCTACCATTGCCCTCGCAAAAGAAAAAAAATCCAAGGGCAAAATCCAAGCAACATGCCCACACCGACATATTCATTTGGTTGTAAGAGACAATTAAGCGTGGTCCATCCAGGCAATGCTCCCCGATCAACTCCATGGATGTGGTGTTTGTGCTTAGCTTTGAGAGGCCTCTCAAACATTACTAACTCTCCTGTTTTTCAGAAACAGACTCTCCGCTGAGCAAGGAGCCTGATGTGGGGCTCGATCCCAGGACCCTGGGATCATGACCTGAGCTGAAGGCAGCTGCTTAACCAGCTGAGCCACCAGGCACCCCCCAAAAACTTATTATGAAGAAATTCAAACACCTATGAAAGCAGAATAGCATAATGAACCTCTATGCCCCCATCACTCAGTGTCAATAGTTACTGACTCATGACCAGTCTTATTCCCATGCTATGGCCACCCCTTTTCTCTCTCCCCCGTATTTTCTTGAAGCAAAGCTCAGCTCTCGTATCATTCCATCCATAAATACTTCAGTATGTGTCTCTAAAAGATACACAGCCTTTAACATTACAAGACCATTATCACAACTAAAAGTATTCGTAAGAGTTCCTAAATACCATCGAATTTCCAACTCTCAAAAATGTTTTAGGCTTTTTGTTTGAATCAGGATTCCAAATGAGGCCCACACATTCCTATCAGACAGAACATTATTTTAAGTAACAGGAATCATTCATGCATGCGTAAGATGGTATCATTTTCATTCTCTTCCCAAGGTATCTGTCCAGTTTGTTCTGTTCTCTCTGGTCAGGTTTCTTGGTGGTCCTTCCTCCATCTTGAACATGTGTAAAGTAATGTATGCACAGGTTATTTGTTGCACCATTGTTTACAAGAGCCAAGGAATAAAACAACCTGAATGTTTATCCCTGTCAGACTACTACGGGGCTACTTTCAAAATCAGGTGGACATTTATGTTCAGATGCGAAAACACCTCTAAGACACATGGTTAAGTGGAAAAAGCAATGTGGAGAGTGTACTATGATTTGTGTTAATAATAGAGAGCTATTCAGATGACAGGTGGAGACAGGTTTTTGCTTGTATGTGTTTAGGATATTTCTGGAAGAACAACCAAAAAGTATTCTGGAACAACAACAGTGGTTGCCTCCTCAAAGGCACACCTGATAACTGCAAGTTAGATTTGGGAGAGAGAGAGAAACTGTCTTTGGGACACCTGGTGGCTCAGTCAGTTAAGTGTCTGCCTTCAGCTCAGGTCATGATCTCAGGGTCCTGGGATCGAGCCCCGCATTGGGCTCCCTGCTCAGCGGAGAGTCTGTTTCTCCCTCTGCCCCTCTCCCTGCTCATGCTCTTGCTCTCACGCTCTCAAATAAATAAATAAATAAATAAAATCTTTTAAAAAAAAAGAAAAAGAAACTGTCTTCTGTAATGCATCTTTGCACCTTTTGAATTTTTACCATCAACACTTATTAGCTATTTGAAATAAATTGAATTTAAAAACCTATTCTCTGCTCAGTACCAATCCCTTCCTCTTCTCGGCTACATTGTATTCTTTACTCACTCTTATGCTATGTTTACCTAACTCCATCACCCACAAAACCACTAGCAACTCCGTCCCCATAGAGTTCCCATCCCCAGCATCTAGCATGTTGCTTTCCACATGGAGAGACTTAAAAAAAAAAAAAAAATTAAAGTGATGTCTTGAAGAATGATGAGGGCTTTTTCCTTGGAATAAAGTCTGGCCACCTTTACCTATGGCCCTAATAGAGCAGCTAAGCAGGGCTGTAAGAACATGTACCCACTAGTTCTGGGATTCTATCTGGAAATCCGCTCTCATCATGCCAAAGAGGGAAGGAAAAGAGAGGCAGAGAAACAGAGACAAAGGGGGATCGAGGCTGGGACTGAGAAGATCAGACTGGACTCTAAGGCAGAGCTGCTAAGTAGAATCCATTTGAGGAAAGAAATGATCATGTGAAAGAATGGGAAGGGGATCATTTGAAGTCTTAGGTGATCTAAACAAGGGCTACGCTAAGAGGAAAACAGGCTTGTGATGACGTCCGCTTCAAGCATTCTGGTGCCCTTCCTGTCCTTGTTCTTGCAGAGGCTGCAACTTCAATAGTGAGGCCAGGACACAGGCATCCGGATTTCTAGAGCTAATTCGGTGGGTTTCACCCCAGCACAAGCACACTGAGCACTTCCTAAGGGCAGGCCTAAGGGTTGGCGACATTTTTATTAGCAACAATCCCTGCCACCTTCTGATTATCTACAGATTTAAGATCACGTAATCAACCCCGCCGTCTGAGAGTGCAGGGCGAGGGGGAGGAAACTAGCTTAAAGAGGCTCTAAATCCCTCCTAACACTTGAGGCTTCCCTATCAGCAAGATTAGAGCCGTCGACAGCCATCTGCTGGGTTCAGACTCCGACCGTCCGTGGTCCCGGGCAGGCTGCTCCAAGGCCGCGCAGGGTGCAGGCTCCGTCCTCCCGGCGGCAGGGACCAGCCCCGACACCCCACGACAGCCGGGAAGGCCAGACAAGGGGCTCGCCTGGCGCAGCCATGCTCAAGCAGAGCGAGAGGAGGCGGTCCTGGGGCTGTAGGCCCTGCAACGGCGCGGAGAGCGAGGACGCGTCCCAGGCGGGGGCCGGCCAGCACCGCAGGAGCGTCTGCTCGGTGGGGGCCCGCTCCAGCTCCCAGGCCAGCACCCCGCTGTGGCCCGAGGGCAACTACAACTACTACATCGAGGAGGACGAGGACCCGGAGGAGGAGGACGATCTGAAGGACGACCCAGGCGAGGAAGACGGGCAGCCAGAGGCCAAGTGCGACCTTCCAGTCGTGTCGTCCACGCTGAACGTGAACGTGGGCGGCCAAAGCTACCGCCTGGCCTGCTGGCAGCTGGCCTGTTACCCCAAGACGCGCCTGGGCCGCCTGGCCATGTCCTCCAGCCGCAGCCGCCAGCTGAGCCTGTGTGACGACTACGAGGAGCGGACGGACGAGTACTTCTTCGACCGCGACCCGGCCGTCTTCCAGCTGGTCTCCAACTTCTACGCGTCCGGGGTGCTGCTGGTGCTGGACGAGCTGTGCCCGCGCCGCTTCCTGGAGGAGCTGGGCTACTGGGGCGTGCGGCTCCAGCACACGCCGCGCTGCTGCCGCATCTGCTTCGAGGAGCGGCGCGACGAGCTCGGCGACCAGCTCAAGATCCAGCGCGAGCTGCGCGCCCAGGCGCAGGCCGAGGAGGCCGAGGAGCTCTTCCGCGACATGCGCTTCTACGCGCCGCAGCGCCGCCGCCTCTGGAACCTCATGGAGAAGCCCTTCTCGTCCGTGGCCGCCAAGGCCATCGGGGTGGCCTCCAGCCTCTTCGTGCTCATCTCCGTCGTGGCGCTGGCGCTCAACACGGTGGAGGAGATGCAGCAGCAGGCGGGGCAGGGCGCGAGCGGCGGCGACCCGCCGCCCATCCTGGAGCACGTGGAGATGCTGTGCATCGCCTTCTTCACGCTCGAGTTCCTGCTGCGCCTCGCCTCCACGCCCGACCTGCGGCGCTTCGCGCGCAGCGCCCTCAACATGGTCGACCTGGTGGCCATCCTGCCGCTCTACCTGCAGCTGCTGCTCGAGTGCTTCACGGGCGAGGACCCGCCGCCCGGCAAGGGCTCGCAGCGGGAGCACGACATAGAGACCGTGGGCCGCGTGGGCAAGGTGGGCCAGGTGCTGCGCATCATGCGCCTCATGCGCGTCCTGCGCATCCTCAAGCTGGCGCGCCACTCCACCGGCCTGCGCGCCTTCGGCTTCACGCTGCGCCAGTGCTACCAGCAGGTGGGCTGCCTCATGCTCTTCATCACCATGGGCATCTTCACCTTCTCGGCCGCGGTCTACTCCGTGGAGCACGACATGCCCAACACCAACTTCACCAGCATCCCCCACGCCTGGTGGTGGGCCGCGGTGAGTACCAAGGCTCTGGCTTCCCGGCCCTTTCCCCAGCCTGGAAGAAGCCAGGCGTCCCTTCCCGGAGTCATCGGCCACCTCTGCCTTGCTTTGTTCCCCGACCTTTTCCCTGCCTCGCTTAGGGGCCCACTGCTTCTCTCCAGGCCTTTGCTGCCCGCAGCGAACAAAAACAAGTTGGAAAGACAAAGTTCCATAAGTAACTGAATTCGACTTGGTCCTAGGAATTTCCAGATCTAGATTTAGTCTTAAATCCCTGGGCAGGCTGATTTTAAGAAGGATTCCTTGTTTGTGTATGTGGGGAAATCCATCATCCTCATTCTTATTCGCCACTTATCCAACACCTGTTGTCCTCAATGGTTTGTAGATGTTCTCTTATTTCAGTATCACAACCTGTGAAACGGTTAGGATCACTTTTTTTTTTTTTTTAAGAGGACAAATTGGAAGTGGCTTCAGATTTGAAGGAAACTATAAGTTTATGCAGGGAAAAGGTGAGACTCGGCTGACCAGTGTCCACCCTAACTGAAATCCCACTGCTCCTAGCCAATCCTGACTGTGGAAAGGAGCATCTACAACTGAAAGTTGCCCCAGTGTCACTGCAGTTCCTTTGGGACCTGGTGTTCTTGCCTGGAGGAACTGAGGTGCAGAGGGTTTGAGTGTAGACACCCAGCTGAAGGTAGTGGAGTGACAACCCAAACCTAAGACCATCCAAGGCAAAAATCCATGCCCTTCCTACACCCAGCACTGCCTCTTTCAGACTTCACTTCTGGGGCGTGCCTTGCCTAATTTGCAGGCTTTTGGTCATTTTTGTTGTTTTCTTTGGCATTTGCCTCTTTGTAGTAATTTATGCCATTTACTCAAATACCCGTATTTCTGGCATGCTATGCAAAATCTCTGGGAAATCCCGGAATCACCGGACATGCTGATGGATAAGTGAACATTTATACATAGAGGGAAGAAGTGGGTGTGTGATTTCTCTATTTTTAAAACTAGATGGTTTGCAATGCCATTAAAAACATTAAGCAAATATAACCAGTTTTTCCCATGTAAGGAACTAGTTATTTTTAACATTAACACTGGGTGTGTTAGAACCTAGAATCTGGTCTAGATTTCTGAGATGAACCAACCCAGGGTTACTGACAATGTAGTTCAGCGAGATGGAAGATTTACATTTCGATTCTAGTCCCGGATCTGCTAATAATTAACTGGGACCCTAAATAATTGTAAAACCTCGCTCCCTTACTCCCTGTCCTCAGTTTTCTTGTCTCTAAAAAAGGGTGGCTACAGAGCTCTATAATTCAGTTAGTCTTCTGTCCCTGAAAAGCAGAGCACTCATATCAAACAGGATTTGTGAGCTTTCTTCAGTGATGGGAGGACATTAGGCTCTTCCCAATGAGCTAGCCCAGTGCCACACCTCTGATCATATTCCAGGTGACAAAAGGTCATCCCCATAGTAGATAAACCATGTGTACAGATGGAGCTGAAAGAGGATGCTTTGTCCCCAGCAAATGACATTTACTTTGGAGGTGAGTAAAGCAGGAAGGGAGAAGAGCAAATCTACACACTGATGATATACTACCAAGTTTGAGAGTCAAGTTTCCATTTATCCAAGTATCTTAGAAGACCAGCATGTATGTAGGTAGGTGGGGCCTAGGGGACATTTTGACACTATATTTTCAACCCACAAAACTTTTTAAAATTGTGTATATTAATACAAAAATTGATAAGAATTCTGTTGCTAATGAGGTTTCTTTTTTAAAAATTTCCTGAAGGGAATGCCTATTAATTCCATTTAATTACTTGATCTGTTTAATGTACAATGACACTCAAAACTTTCAAATTACCCCCTTTTTAACTAAAATTGTTTTAGTCAAAATCAGTTTTTTCCATAAGTTTTACAATAAAAATTGAATCACCATTCAATTTTTATTGATAATAAAGTTTAACGATTATTGCTTTTGCCAATGCGAGTTTTCTTTTGTGACCATTATCTCTATCAGGCACTCTTTTCACAGGCCAAAATTTGCACATTTCAGCCTTACTGTTGACCAACCTTAACCTTGACCAATGGCTTTTGTCCATCTTATTCTCTGAGGATTTTATAGACCAGTAAAAATCAGTATGAATTAGATATTTCTAAACTAATCTATGAAAACAATAGGAGCGGTTCCCCCTTTGAACACTTAAACACTGCTCTAGGCCCCAGGACAATATAGATTAGCAGATTCTCCTCCACACTTCTGATGGCATTCCACATTGTGTACCAAGGGTCCATATTCTCAGTAGAGCAAAGAGAAAAGAACGCTGTCAAAATGATGCAGACAGAATGTCTTGTTTCCTTATGTAGATGCCAAATAAAAGATGCAAAACATGAAGATGAATTCTTCATGAGAATCTCAAAATCCATCTTACTCATTTCACTGGGGTAGAATTTTTTGATCACTTCCAGGGTGCCAGGTGGGTAATCTAAACACTAGGGATACTGGGTGATAGAACAAAAACCCCGAAGCGATGAATTTCTTTCCCTCATGCAGTTTACATTCTAATGGAGAAAAAGAATATATAATTTTGGATACTGGGGTGTCTTGTATGAGATAATAGGATAGAGAGACAGAGATAGCTGGGTGTGGAATCTACCTTTGATAGGATGGCCAGAGAAGCCCTCCTGGAGAAAATGACATTGAGCTGAAATTTGAAGGGTGAGAAGAAACCCATCTATATAGACATGACTGAACAGAAATGAGAATAAGAAGTAGAATCCCAAAACTAACTCTGATGCAGTTGTCTCTAAGCCTTTTATTGATTACACATTCTGTAATTTAAAATTTTCTGAGCACACACCCATGATAAATGCATGTTCAACTATTCATAAATTGTTATTTATTGCTATAATAATGATGCACCACAAACTACTACCCCAAAACTTAGTCGCTTAAAATGTCAAGCGTTGATTTAGCTTATGAGTTTGCAAGTCAGCAGTTTAGGCTGGCTTCAAGCAGAAGGTTCTTCTCATTTGGGCTGGTGCCAATCACTCATAGGTCTGATGATCAGCTGGCTGACAGCTGGGATGAACGAGAGGACTAGATCACATCTCCTTCATCCTCCAGCAGGCATGTACCCATGGCCATGGCAATGGGCAAGAGATGGAATGCAATTTCAATCATGTGAGCACTGTATAAGGTTCTGTTCATGTCATTTGCTCAACCCATTGGCCAAAGCAAGTCACAAGGCCAAATTCAGAGTCCAAGAGCTGACCAGATTAGCCCACCCAGTGTAGGAAAGCACTGAAAAGTTTTATGGCAAAGAGCTTGGATGCAGGATGATATAAAGAATTAGGTCCATTGAATTGACATTTTTTGAAAGGAGACGTACATATGGCCAACATATATATGAAAAAGTGCTCAACATTACTCATCAGGGAAAATGCAAATCAAAGCTGCAATGAGATATCACCTCACACCTGTCAGAATTCCTAGAGAACGACAAGAAATAGCAAGAGTTGGCAAGGATGTGGAGAAAAAGGAACCCTCATGTACTGTTGGCTGGAATGTAAATTGGTGCAGCCACTGTGGAAAACAGTATGGAGTTTCCTAAAAAAGAATTAAAAAATAGAAATACTGTACAATCTCGAAATCCACTTCTGGGTATTTACCCAAAGAACATGAAAACAGTAATTTGAAAAGATATATGCACCTCTATGTTCATTGCAGCATTATTTGCAATAGCCAAATTATGGAAGCAGCCCAAGTGTCCATCGATAGATGGATAGATGCGCGCGCGCGCACACACACATACATATGATATTACTCAGCCATAATAAAAGAATGGGATCTTGCCATTTGCAGCAACATGGATGGACCTAGAAGGCATTATGCTAAGTGCAATAAATTAGAGAAAGACAAATGCCACATGATTTCACTTATATGTGACAAACTAGAGGTTGCCAGAGGGCAAGGTGGTGGGGGGGATGGGTAAAGCAATATATCATTATAAAGTAGAATATGAATTCTATGGAGGTGAGTAAAGCAGGAAGGGAGAAGAGCAAATCTACATGCTGATGATATACTACCAAGTTTGAGAGTCAAGTTTCCATTTTTCCAAGTATGTAGACCAGCATGTATGTAGGTGGGGCCTAGGGGTGAAAGGGAGTGTGAGGTACAGTCTTCCAGTCATAGAGTTTTAAATGACAAGGATGAAAGGTACAGCGAAGGGAATATAGTCAGTGGTGTTGTAATCGGGTTGTATGGTGACAGACGGTAGCATAACGTATAGACTTGTCGAATCACTATGTTGTTCACCTGAAATTAACATTGTGTGTCAGCTGTATTTCCATTAAAAAAAATTAGGTAATACAATCATTCTACTGTAGGAAGCTATTACTGCTCAAATATATGTACACAGCAGAAAACACTCACACACTGACTAATAGTGTCTTCCAGACTCCAGTGCTCTACGCCTTGTATATTCAACCTCACTAGAGACAGATTCTCTAAGCCATTCTTCATGTGCTGCTAGTACTTTTTAGAAAACCCCAAAATCTGACTTGCTTTTCATCATCTTCCCTCTCTCTATGCCAAGGATCCTACAACCTTCCTCTTGTAATTCAACTCAAGGTTTTAAGAGGAATACAGTAATCTTCGTTGCTGTGAATACTTCTGCAGTTGCAGAACAAATCCCTCGTGGACATTCACGTCTGCAAATGCTCATGCGTTAGGATGTAAGATAGCCCCGTCCTACTCATCTGTCAAAAGGAGATTACTTGTAAGCACTAATGTAATAGGAAACACATGTAAAATGCTAGCTTGTGGTACATCCACCGTAAATAGAAGCTCCCAGATCTGTCTAGTTGATAGTCTTTATCACGTGCAAGCCATAACCTTTGCTTCCAGATTCATTTGAGGGAAAGTAAAACAGAAGTGATTCCTTCTCTACTGGAAAGAGAGAGACCGTAAGACATATGAAGGGGTCAGCTGTTTCCTCCTGGGAGAGCCTCTGCGTGTCCAGATAAATAGGCATCCACCCGGAACAGCTCCAGCCATGCTGGGCCTCTCCAGGCTGCCTGGGTGTGGGAAATGCATGGTCCGGCCCGGCAAGAAGAGTCAGCTCTGTGACGACGCCGTCATTATTGGCCTCCGGCGTGGCTCGGTTTTAAAGCAGAAAAGGGCAACTGAACTGTTCAACGGCCCATTTCCTTCTGAGCTTCAAGAGTGAGTTCAAACTATAGAAACCAAACAGGAAACTATGTCATGAACTCATTCCTTCAAAAACTAACAAAAACTCTTCAAAAAGAAGATTTATCTCTAGCTGAGGGAACAGATAATTGTGCCACAGAGACCTTGTCCTATCTTTGTTTTCCCAAAGCATGTTATCATGTCCTTGCAGATAGGTGGCACTTACAAGATCACGGAGATTTTTTTATTTTATTTTATTTTTATGGATTGATTGCTTGCTTTAAGAACACCAGAGATTGGTCACTGCATGCAATAGCTATCAACCCTAAAACTGGGGGGACAAATAGAATGTCAAATTACTGGAACCCACAAGAACAGAGAAGGAGCCACTGAGGGGCTGTCGCAGGGCCTCTTAGGATGATACCATGAGGTTAGCGTCCTATGCGCCAAAAGATGCCTGAGTCACGGCTATCTGCTTATTGGAGGACGGTGACAGACACCAGAAACAGGAATAGAGACCCTTAATTCCTCAGCCACCTTCAGTGTCCCAACACTCTCTCCTTTGCAGAACACAGCCAGAAGCCAGTGAGCAAGGTGGTCTGGGAAATGTAGTTGCAGACTCCCCGCTGCAGGACCGTAGGTGTCTCGCTTGGGACTGAGAGACAATGGGTCAGTGTCTGCATTAGACGGCAGTAAAAGGAGGCAGCATCCTCTTGGATCCTTCAGAAATAGCAAAGGAGCCGTAAATGGGGCAAAGGATCTTAGGCACTACTATGGATTTTGCTCCTGTGGACTCCCAGCTCTGGAGTGGTCCCCTTTTAGGTCTTTAAACTATGATCCTCCTGTGGGTCAGTAGGACTTGTGGGACATGGAGTCGTAGAGGACAGGGAAAAGTACCAAGGAGACAGTGGGTACAGAGGACATCATCATTACTGCATATACCTTTCTATGGCTGGATGAACAGATCCCACATTTGCCTTAGCTTTTGCACACCTCCCTCCTCCTTATTGCACAATTTACATACATGTCACAACTTTAACATAGGGATGAGGCTGGTTGATTCTCTTTAAGGTCCTGTCTTCACCCATTACCTCATTCTAACAGTGCTTCCACCCCTCAGAACATGCTTTGAATTCCACTGAGGAATTATCTTTGGAGACTGTGATATGTCCATTTACTTCTTTGTAATGGTGCCAAATCTTCATCTTCTGGAGGGTGGATTTGATATTTTAAAATACAGTCAAGACCCTTGAGTTTAAGATTGACATCTAGAGTTAACCCTTGAGGTGGCTAAGACTACTTGTTTCAAAGTCATACCACTGAATCCTCTGTGCAGATTATAATCCAAAGAGGAATTCCTCAAATATTTGTAGCAACAGCAGCATGGATAGGCTACATATAGCCTTTGAAGCTAAATCCTTTAAAGGACAATATGCATTGAGGTGTGTAATAATTTTAGCCAGAAACCACTAGTCTTCACCACCTCAAATTTTTTGGGAACACTAGAAGGGCGGGGGTTCATTATTTTGAAAAATCTGTTGTGTTCCCTGGGATATTTCCTACATACATGGATTACTGGGTGCCAAGATTTAATCTATGCCTCGTTCATTATGAAGGAAACAAACATTCCTTGTTGAAAGAGAAATTCCAGTATAGTCATTCTGAAGTTTCAGAGAAAAACTGGATGCTTGTCCTTCTTGTAATGTTTAAGAGGCCAAGATTTGCTGATTAATGGGTGAGCTTCTGAGGGAAGGTCACATTCTGGCGTTTGGGACTCAAAGGCTAGGGAAAATATGTAAGCCTTCCACGGAATGGTACGCTTCCAGTTTATGGAGTGGCTGAGCCAGCCAGTGTTTTCAGGATATTAAGATGGATTGCAGGAATTCTAGTCACATTTCTGACCCAACCCCTCCTAATGTGAGAACTTACTCTTTGAGGTCATATGTGTCAGTTTAGGGCTTTCCATTTTTAATGTTCATGAAGGGAGAAATGGGTTTGGTCTGTGGAACATGGAGAAAAGACCTCCAAAGCCAAGGAATTCTGCATTCCTCTTGGAGCCAAGGAGCAAGAACCAAGTCACTGGTTGAGTCAAACTGTCCAGAGAACAGACAATGTAAAGATTAGCTGTGCATTTTGAACAAATTCTTCAGGACCAGTCACACAGAGTCTCCTAGCAGAAGAGATCTTTTCTCTAAAAATAAAGATCCAAGATATACAAAAATATTTAGACCATATTATGTGCATCAAATATTTAATCTGCCTTAAGCTAACAACTCTCTTCGCTTTTGACCCTTCACTCGAAGTTCAGCCAAAAAAAAAAAAAAAGAAATGAAGCCGAGGTTGGGAGTAAAGTAAAGCCAGTGTGGGGATTGATCAGAAGTTTAAAATAGGCACTTTGTCTCAATTATCTTCCTCTGCATCCTCCTAGCCCCCTGCCTCCCATCTTGCAGGCTGGTTTACCTCAAAGCCTCTGCTTTGGCCTTTCATGGATGCTTCCTGTCCTGAACTACTCCTTCCTGTCACTCACCCCTGTTACCAGACTCCCTGTAGGCTTCCTCTATGCCAAGTAGACTGAGTGACTCAACATTCATACAGAGGTATGAGTGCTGTGCTGCATGACCTATGAAAACCATGTTTCGGTTCATGTACCCAGACAGAGACCGGACTCAAGTTCTTTTACTTCGGGTACGGCCAGTGACAAGACACACACACGAGCATACTTTGAGATTAACCCACAGTCTCACGGTAGCATTGCCTCTCATCATCCTTCGGTGCAAAAATCTGGAGTCACAGTGCTCCCCACCCCGTTTCCCTCCTGTTCAGCAGGATCCAAGCAGGAGTCCATTTCCACAGCCCACTGGTCTTTTTAATTTTTTTAAAGATTTTATTTATTTATTTGAGAGACAGAGAGCATGCGGGGTGGGGGGGAGGATCAGAGGGAGAATCAGACTCCCCGCTGAGCAGGGAGCCCTATGTGGGACTCCATCCTGGGACTCCAGGATCATGACCTGAGCCAAAGGCAGTCACTTAACCAACTGAGCTACCCAGGCGCCCCAGCGCATTGGTCTAATAAGCATGAGAACTAACATTATCACTCATACACTGCACCGGCACTCCTTCATTCCCTTAACACCCTTATGGGGTAGGTACTACTATTCTCCCCATATTCCACAAGTAGAAGCAGAGCCAGAGAGAATGTAAGGGACTTGCCCAAGTCACACAGCTGGGAGGTGGGTTCAGAGCCATGTAGCCTAAAGCCATCTCTGTTTCCTTAAACTAGTCTACACCATCCTGCCTCTCTTAGGTGCTTGTTTGTATTCTTCCACACATGGGAAGGGGCAGCGCACCCTCAGCAGGTCCTTCACTGTAGATGAAGCAGTGAGAGGTGGTAAAAAAAAGGAGGTCAAGCTTTCACTTTTTTATGGTCTGGATGGAGCTGTGGTTCTTATCAGCAACACCAGATTAGCCCCACTGGCCTGCTTCTCTATTCCATCCTAACTAATCAATCACACTTCCCCTAAGTTCAAACTAACCCTTACATCAAAACAAAAATGTTTATATTTCTAAGCTAAACACCATCTTAGTACAGGTCAACAGGCTAACTGTCCATTTTAATACCATCTGCCAGAAAATCGTGGCAACACCACAGATTGATGAAGCAAACAGTGCCCCCTGGAGTTGTGCAATGCACAGGGGTTTTTTTCCAACTAAGCAACAGCCCTGCCTACAAGCCTTTTAGTAATTTGCCAATAGTCTGGGGATCGACGGGAGGCTCAGTACATGAGGTTTAAAAAATAGGCCCCAAGAGATTTTCCCAGGTTTTCTCTGTCTCCGCTAACTGATAACTAGTCCCATGGGTATCTGCATTTTAAAACAGAAGCTTGTTAACCTAAATAAATCTCTAATTAGTGGAATTTAAAGCGGTGTGCAAGAGTGATGGGAGAAATTTCATACAGGATGAACATATTTTTGGTCTGTGATGTCTTACAGAAAAGTCCCTTTGCAAAATAACGAGAGTGTGTTTCTCCAGACATTTGTAATTAGAGCACCTTCATACACAATATCTCATTTGAATGACATAATAACTCTGAGAAGTATTAATTATAATATAATTATGTCTCCATTTTAAAGATGAGAGAAGCACAACCGAGGAGGTTGTTTAATGCCTTTTGTGGGCCTGATACTGGGTTAAGTGCTTTATATTCATTTTCTTATTTAGTCTTCAGGAGAAGATGAAGAGTTGGGTATTATCCTCCTATTTTAGATGAAGGAAACAAGGCTCAGAGACTGAACGTTTTGCTCATGGGTATTCAGTGGGGAAGGGTCAGAGTTAGGACTTGGACCCACATATGACTGGTTCTAAGCCCGAGCTCTTCCTGGTACGCCTATCATGTGGGCAAACCCAGGGTCCCTGGTCCTAAAGCTGACCCCTCTTAGGGGAGGCAGAGACAAACATTTATTGAAGCCATGCTACCCCAGGAACTTTACACACGGCAACTTATATGCTCTTCGCAACCCCTTAAAGTAGCTATGATATCCCCTGTATTGTGTATAAGAAAACTTACAATAGTCAGGGTTTAAGCCCAAGACTTCCAGCTCCACAGCTTGTGTTCTTTCCATGATGCAGATCCTGCAGGCAAACCTTCATACCTCCTAAAGCTGGCTCTGTGGGAGCTGTTACCTGACCCACGTGTACCTTCAGGGAGTCAGAGGACACTTTCCTACCTGGTTCTCTCCTTCCCTTCTCCTCCATCACATTGCTAACCATTCCATCCCACTTTCTTTCCTCTACAGGTGAGCATCTCCACTGTGGGATATGGAGACATGTACCCAGAGACCATCCTGGGCAGGCTTTTTGCCTTCCTCTGCATTGCTTTTGGAATTATCCTCAACGGGATGCCAATTTCCATCCTCTACAACAAATTTTCTGATTACTACAGCAAGCTCAAAGCTTATGAGTATACTGCCATGAGAAGGGAAAGGGGAAAGGTAGAGTTCCTGCAAAGAGCCAGAAAGAAGATGGCGGAGTGTTTGGCTAGAAGCCACCTACAGCCCCCACAAAGGCAAGAGAGTTGATGTTTCGAAGGACACATGGGTGGTAGACCCCGTGAACCTCAAGGTTTCAGTCCTCCTTTGTGTTATCAGAACTGACAGTACAAGGACATAGGAGACAGTCATACACAAAGGACATCCAGTTCGGAGTTCTACTTCTGGAAATGTCCATTTTGGCCCCAACTGGAACTGCCTCATTTGTTCTTCAACTGTGTTGTGGGAGTTTGACCTCCCCAGTGACACTGGTACTAAAAACTCCTTGAGAGGAGCAACGTCTTAGATTTCTATTACGGCTTCTCATGGCTTCTCAATAAGTATTTTGAACTTGAGTTGACATGAGAAGAGTTTCTTGAAGAAAAAAAAAAAAATCCTTCATTTTCCAGAGAGAAAGAGAGAATGTTGTAGCATGAGCTTTAGAGTTAGACCAACCTCAGTCAGAAGCCCAGACCTAGTGGATGTAGGGTTTAGGGAAGTTGCTTTAACTGTCTGAGCCTCAGTTTCTTCAATTGTAAAAAGTAGGTAATAAGACCTACCTTGTAAGATCAGCATGGGGATTGGAGATAATATATGTTCAGTAAATGGTAGCTGTTAAAATTGTGTGAGTGGCTGTTGTCTGATACACACTCCAGACAGGTGGTTCTCAGCCCAGGGGTATTTGGTACCCCTAGGCCCCCTTGATCCTGGGACATTTGCCATGTCTAGACACGTTTTTTGACTGTCACCACTGTGAGGGAGGATGAGAGTGGCTATGGGCATTTCATAGGTAGAGGCTTGGGATGCTGCTCCACATGCACCAGCCAGACACATTACAAAGAATTACCTGACCCAAAAAGTCAATAGAGCCAAAGCTGATCACAGGAGGCCCCAGACCCTCCCTGTGAAACATGCCCAAGTGTGCCAATCACCCTCCCTTGATTGGCATCCTGACACGTCCTTCCCTCTCAGGCCTCCTCTCCCTCACCTTTCCATGAAAAAACAACAAAAAAAATGTTTTTAAACCCTGCCTTTTGGACAGCTGTTCTGGGCGGAGCACTGAAGGAAGGGAATTCAATCAACGTGGCTCTCTGCCCTGGGCTTGTCTGTGGGTCAGAAAACCAATCCCCACTGGGTCCTGGTCCTTTCTCACCCTGCCCCCTCTCCTCCTAATTCCTTCCTCCCTCCATAGGACTGCTGGAAATTGCATTTCTTGAAATTAAAGCCTTGTTTGAACTGAGCAGAGATCACTCCTGTAACTAGGGTTTTTGCCATGCTGACCATCAAATTTGTCTCAGGGCACCAATGGACCTCTATTTGTACAATAAAAGAGTAATTGTTTTGTGCTTTCTTATGGTAACAGGCATTGTGGGTTTTATTTCATAATATGTAACTTCACTTAATCCTTAATACATCCCTAAATAAGGTATTATATTTCAGTTTTGTTTAGGAAGACACAGAGGCTCAGAGAAGGTAAGTAATTCTGCCAAGTTGACACAGTCAGTAAATGGTGGGACTGGGTTTCAAGCCCAGGACCGTCTGATTGCTCAGAGTCTAAACTTGTGGTTCTCAACCTATGTCAGCATCACCTGGAGGGTTTGTTAGACAGAATGCTGAGTCCCACCCCCCAGAGTGTCTGATTCATAGGTCTGGGGTGGGACATGGCAATTTATTTGCATTTCTACCAAATACCAGGTGATGCGGACATTTCTGGTCCAGGGACCATGTTTTGAGAACCATGAGTCTAAATCACTTCACAAAGAGCTATGAATATGAAACTAGGATGCAGTCGGCAAAACTAGATGTAAGTCTCCCCCTTATCCCCAAGTGTCCTTAACATCATCATAAATGACCTAGCATCTGAAGGGTAGAGAGAAGCCCAATTATTGTAAGGTCGCTAGATAACATACAGGACGTCCAGGTAAAACTGCATTTCAGATAAATAAATATTTTTTAGTAGAAATATGTCCCAAATATTGTATCATATATACTTCTACTAAAAAATTATCTATTGCTTATCTGCAATTCAAATTTAACCAGGCATCTCATATTTTTATTATCTAGCTAACATTACTGTTTTTGAAATACAAAATTTCCTCATATGGATGGAAATTACCCCCAAGTTCTAAAACCCCACCCAAACAGCAAGACACTCAGCCAGGGGACACTTCTCTCCCCTCTTGCTAAATAAAAGAGGGAGGAGTTTCAAATCTTACTCCTTGCCAGAAACAATCATGAAAACAGAGTTACCGCATGCAGGAGGTTTGGAGCAGAGCTTATATAACCACCTGACACGCTCAGGGTGGCAGTAGCCCCTTTGGTCCCGCCTCCAGCCTTCCAGCTCCTTCTGAGGTCTCCAGTGGAGGGGTTTGTTGATGAAGTATATCTGCTGGGCTCTTAAGGTCACAGGGAATGGGACGAGCCAATGTTCATCACATTCCCTCCCTGGGCTCGGGGCAGAAGAGATGCCCTGATGGAAAGAGGTGGGGACTGGTTGGGATTATAGCTGGAGGAGCGCTTGGTGAGAAAGGGGAGCTATTCCAGGTCTCTGTGAGGGGATCCGGTAAATGGCAGTGCACCCCCCCCCCCGCCCCATCTCACTAGGTACATCTGCTCAGACAGCTGTATTCTACCTTCCAAGACAGTGGTAATAACAGAAGGGAATTAAAACCAAAAAGACTAACGTTCCAAAAGCCCTACTGTGTGCCAGGCACAGAGCCAAAATTATTTCAATGAATCCTTTACAGCCCTATGAAGTAGGTCTCAAAGTTATCACTTACAGAGGCTCAGCCACACTGAACCTGACATAGTCATTGGATCTGGATTTGAACCCTGGCTCTGTCATTTACTAGGCGGTTGAATCAAAAACGGCTTGAGTATGAAGGATTCCATATGGTATAAGCTAATAGTTGTATAGTCACTTAATTTCTCTGGGCCTTAGTTTCTGCATCATTCAAGTGGAGATTTGTCAGGCTGTGTGGTCGTCACATGACAATGTATTAACAACCTTTAGCACACTGTTTTGCACACATGTTAAGAACTACATAAATGTAGGCTGCAATGATCATCAGTATTTTGCTGGCTGCACAAGAAAACCGTACAAGCCCAGATAGGGTTGCCTGTTATCAAGGAGAAGATTCTGTAGGTGAAGACAGTTTTTGAATCCTGTTGCCAGCCCCTTGCCCAGCCAAGGCCCCAAGAAGGATCTAGACCAGTCTGTCCAATAGAACTTCCTATAATGATGGGAATGTTTTGTGCTAATACAACACAGCCAGTGTGACTGTTGAGCACTTGAAATGTGGCTAGTGTGATTCAGAAACTAAATTTTTTAATGTAATTTCACTTAAAATTTATTTTTTTAAAGATTTTATTTTTAAGTCATCTCTCCACCCAGCATGGTGCTCAAACTCACAACCCCAAGCATCGAGAGTCACATGCTCTATGGACTGAGCCGCCGGATGCCCCTCATTTCATTTAAACTGTAAACGGCCACACGTGGCTACAGTCTGCCGTGTTGGGCAATGCAGTCATGGACTTTTTCTGCCCTCAGGGGGTGATCTGCTCTGAGGTCGGAAGGGGCGTTTGGCTTTTGAGAGAGGTGTGGGCCTGAGAAAAGAAGAAAATGTGACAGTCCCCTGTTCTGGCTCAGAGTTGGGATGGGTTTCCAAGACAACAAGGACAGCATTGGAAGTAGAAGCCGTCAATCTGACCAGTGGCCTGGAAGGGCCTCCTTTGTTGAAGAGCAAAGAAGAGAAATCTACCAAAGCATGCACAACAGAAAGAGCTCTCAAAGGACCATGTCTATCACTTAAGTGGGTCCCAAGCTTCACCCTGAGGGACTTTTGGGCTCCTTCACTGGGGCCAGCCCCAGACCATAGACCATCTCCTTCAACTTCTAACCCAAACTAGATAAAAAACACCTCCCTTATTTTACCTCAGCTTCAAAGATATGAGCAGACATGCTCACAAGACACCTTAAGAATAAGGGAAAATATTAAATTATCACCTAAAAACAACCATGTTCCCCAAGAGTCTATGTCCAGGAAAGTAGGTTTAAGTTTTGCTGAGCCTCAAATTCACTTCCCTCAGGCCGATGCCCTGCCCCCCACCAAATCAACATGAAGGCGGTTCCCTCTGTCTCAGTCCTCCCTCTTTCCCCCCTGCCCTGTTCAAATCCGATGGGACTTTACAACTCATGAGTATTCTACCTTATGTGTCTATTCTTGTGTGCCGGGCCTTCTCCACTTGTTCTTCTAGATTCATTATTCGCCCTTCTCTGCCTCCAAGAGGTCTGTCCCCTGTGCCTGTACCACCCAGGCCCCCTTGCCCTCTCGTAGGATATCAGCAGATGAGATGAGAGAACATTCTGGGCATTACTCCCCACCCTGTGTGTGCGCCAGTATTGTGGGCAGCATCGGAGTTCCTACAGCCAGCCATCGGGTGAAACAGCTCTTCTGTCTGGCCACAGCACTCACGGGTTCCAGGAACACCTTCCCCTCCAGTTGTGCCTTCAGGCCTACAAGCGCTAATGGCCTCTTGCTGTTGCTTGTCACTGAGTGTCTCACCATTCCTTGTTGGTCCCCTTAATCCTCAACACACCTCTGTAAATAGAATATTATCTCTTTGAAAAACCTTTTGAGTGTGCCAGCTATTTCCCATTGGAATCCTGATTAGTGTCTCTTGAGAAAAATATATTGCTGTATTCTTCCAGTCACTACTGAAAAGATGAGGTATTTTAATCGGAGGATTCATGCCTCCCCAGCATATCACTCCAGACTTAGGAACACAGCCCTTGGTTTTATAGATGAGGAGCATATCCAGCTCAGTTGTTTGGTAGGGGAGTGATGATTGGCAGCCTTAAGTGCCAATAAATGATTCATGCTTCCTGCCAAAGGCCTCCAGCTCTGCTCTCCTTAGGAGTTTTCAATGACAATCTGTGGAGCTCCCTTCCCCAGCCCCATCCCATACATACTAATGGATTTTCATGACTACATGATGAAACACTGTGCATAAAATAAATGGGAATATATGCACCTAGAAACTAGGATTTTGGTGCCCTCTGAAGACATCAAGAAATCATGTTGGCCAGGCTCCTATCTTTATTCCAGTAAGGTTTTATTAAGCTCGTTTTGTAAGTGATAGAACTGAAACCCAGAGAAGCTAAGAAAAATGCCCAGAGATGGCAAACATGTGTTTGCCCTGCTGCCACTCCCTTTCTATGCCCACAGCAGACATTCTTAATCAATCACATCACTCCATCCCGTTAGAGAATTTTCTCACCACGGTTGTCTAGCAGCCAACTCAGATCTGTCAGAGCTGACACTCAAGACCTATTTGCCATCCTAGCATGTGCTCAGATTTCAAAAATTAAGAAATCTGTCTCTATAGCCTCCTAGTGCACTCTTCTTTTTGAAGGATTTCCCTACAAATCCAGAAAAACTGCACACCATGCTCATGCTATCCTTAATACTATTAAGCCTTTGTAAATGAAACTCTCTGAGTCCCAGTTTCCTCATTATAATATGGAGATTATTAAGACCTTCTTGGGAGGATTAACTGCTATTTGAATGAAAAGCACCTGGCACAATACCTATCCTATAGTAGGTGCTCGGTGTATAGTAGGTTTTATTATTCATTTTGTATAAACAGAATGTCAATGATGTTCATCAGCCAGAGCATGCCCTTCTGTGGTGATTATTAGTGTCCACGGTCATTGGGCTGTCCACAAAGGTTTTATTCTCCTTGAATATGTGCATGGTAGATTGCATTCCTCCACCATTTTCGACTTACATGTGGCCAAGTGGCTTGCCCTGGCCAAACCAATGTGAGCAAAGGAGATGCATGTTACTTCTGCATAGAAGTGTTTAGTTACCAATCCTCCTTTCTTCTGTGTTGGTAATTGTGAAAACAGATGTCAAGATGAAACATCCATCTGCCAAGGTCTGTGAATGACAACAATGAGCAAAACCCCAAGTTGACCCCATTGGACATGTGGTTTAAGAGAAATATACTTTCATCGGGTAAAGCCACAGATTTTGGACTTGTTTCTTTCTGTAGCCATAACTTCATCCATTTGGTGAATACTTGCTTTTGTATCAAGGTTCCAGGGAAGCTGAGACTTCATCTAACACTAGAGAAGTGACTTGAAATATTCATGTCTCTTAAACGTTCATGTCCCCCAAAGTCATTTTCTTACTCTCCTATGAATTGCTGGATAATAAGTCCACTTAAAATGTATCAGTGTTGATGTAATGTATGGGGATTAACATAACAATAAAAAAATTAAAAAAAAAAAAAAAGTATCAGTGTGCCGAGCATCGTTCTGGGCACGCTATATGAGTTAACGTGCACATTTTGCACAATGTCTGTCCCATAATAAATATCCAAATTCACGTTAATAACCGTGTCACCATGGTTATCAGTATTATGCGTCATCTCCAGTCCTTATGACCATCCAGTGAGGTAGGGACTGGTATCTCCACTTGACAGAAAGGAAACTACGGCACAAAGCAGCTGAGCCATATTTGACAAGGTTTCAAAGGTAGAAAATAAATGCAACAAGGATTTGAATTCAAGTATGCCTGAAACCAAAGTCCTTGTTCTTTCCACACTGCTCTATACACTGCCCAGTGAAGACCACCAAATTGTTTGCACTGCACTTTCCTGACACCCCTGCTTCCCACTGGTGGGATGGGTACTCCACCATCAGACCTGTCCCTTGGTTCTACCAATTGCAACTATTGTAGGTTAATTCACTGAAGATATAGAGAAACTGGCCTCCCCTTGGTCAACTCACGCATGGAAATTAAAACCTGGCGTTCAGAAAAGAATTGTTTTTCTACCAGCTTCAGAATTCACTATCAAGAGGGGTTTCTCCCTCCCTCTTCCTTCAAATTCCTTTGAAATCTTTAGGCTGTCACTTACTTCTATTTCAGATGTAGCACAGGGAAAGGGACCAGTGAGATGTTTGCCCTGTCCTGCCCATCCCCCTACAGCTGAGGCCAAAGAGGGAGGCAGAGAGAGAACCCAAACACGGACAGACCTACCAACCCACCTCCACTCACTACATCTTCCTTCAGGCCATTTATTTCATTAAAGCACAGGATGCTCAAGGGAACCTCAGGAAAGGGGACAATTTCATTTTCCCCACACCTTGGAAATTAAAATTATTTCCAAAAAATAATTTGCTTTGTTCTTCAAATAAGCTAAGGAGAGGAGAAAAGGGGTCAAGGAGTGAGAAGAAAATGAGAGGCAGGAAGAAATGGAGGGAGGGAGGGAGGGTGGGAAGGAAAATAGATATATAAAACAGGGGAAGAGAGGGAGATTAAGATGGGAAGGAAGAGAATGAAGAATGAGAACAGAGTAGAGTAGCAATAATACTGTTTCATGGTTTCATGAGATCAGCAACCCATCTAAATTTTCATCTTTTTTCAAAATTTTAATTGGTACTATATTGCCTGCCAATGACTCATACCTAGGTGTTTGATGGGGTTCCCTTCCCTGAGCTCCCACCCACACCCTCAGAAAAGGCTCAATATCTCTCACAGTCTAGTTCATAACTGTGGTTTATCTTGAAAGGACACAGAATAATGGAAAGGAGGAACTTTCTAGTCCAATAGAACTAGGTTCAAAATGCAGCCCTAGCATATCTTTTTCAGCAACAAACTTTGATTACCATGCATGTGCCAAGCACTGTTCTAGACAGTGGGCGATAGTGAACTAGATTCTCTGCCCTCATAAAGCTTCCATCCCAGAGAAATAAATAAAAAGGAAAATGGATAGTATTTTAGAGAAAAGTACATTGAGACAAATAATGCATAGAAAACAACAATATTAGGGGAGGGCCACTTTTAAATGAATGATTGTGGCAAAGGATGATGCTGGGGCAAAGCCTTGAAGGAGTAGAGGAGTGAACCCTGCAGGTATTTGGGGGGAAGAGCAAACTCCAAGTACAAACACCCTGGGTCAAGAGCATACTTAGTGGGGGCATAAGGATCAACGGATTATAGGTCCTGCTGCTGTAGAAGTTTCGTAGCTCAGACACAAAAGTGAACTAGAAAAATAGGAAGTGATGAACAAAAAGTAGGAAATTTGAAATTGACTTTAAGGTACAGCTTTAGTTCCCTTAGCGACATGTTCTAGAGTAAAATCATGTGCATGGGACCTGAAGTAGAAGATAAAGCTATTAAAGGAACCCGGAAACAAGGGCATTGGAAGTGTAGGTGTTAACGTCACCAAGAACTGGACGAGAGTGGTGCTGAAGAGAGTAAGGGGGACCTGGGTCCTACTCTTCAAGGAATTAGAGGGAGGGCCTGGAGATCTCTAGAGGATTGTGGTAAGAAGGGAGAGGGGTCTGACGATTAGCAATTCAAATCTGGTTTGGAGGAGAATGATCTGGAGGCAGCAGAAAGGAGCAACGAGGACACCTATCTTACTCCAGGGCCCCTAGGTAAGGGCTGTTGGAATGGAAACCACCACTACCACCACTGCTTGAGAGGACTGCAAGGAACAGGGTCCTCAGGGGAGAGCCAGATATCAGTGAACATCATCATTTCACTGGGAATACAACGGGTACTTAACGTGCAGGTGGACAAAGGACACTAAACAATCTACATGGCATGGAATACCCCATAGCTGATTGGCCCATCCAATGGTGCCTCCATTAAAAAACATGTAATACATTTAGGAAGTGAGTGCATTCAAAATTCAAAGAAGAGGTTAAGGTATAGGGGGAATTACTGACGACTGATGCTAGTTCTAAGACCCCCAGTGGAAGGGTTGTAGAACTTGGGAAGGGTAGCAGTTGGGTCGGAATAAGGTGTGTCAGAATAAAAGTCCAGGTGCTGATCCTGGAGGCCTAGGCTTCATATGGTAACTCTCATAAACATGGATGAAGAGGCAGTGAGATGGCCTTGCTGGTCTCAGGGCAGGTGGGGGTGGTGGTGAACCTTTGGTATAGAAGGTGGGAGGGACATGAAGTCTTGGATCCACCATGCACTCATACTGATGGGAGCATGGAGTGGGGGTAAGAGAGAATCTAATCTGTAACACCCAGTGGTTAGAATTTCCTCTTGGCCTTGGAGACTGGGGGAAGGATTCCAAACTCCTCTTGACTCCTGCCACAGTCTAAGCTCTGTGTCCTTGGGCAAGTTACTTAACCTTGCTGAGCGAGTTTCATAATCCATAAAGTGCCCAGTAATACCTGTCTCACAGGGTTGTTGCAAGGCTTAAAATTAGACAACGTCCAGAAAACATCTCGAAGATAGAGTCCAGCATGTGATGGGTGCTCCCTGTTATCAGGACCATGGCCTGTGGCTCAGGTTACACATATCTGACTTCAGATCCTGACTCAGCCTCTCACTAAGGATATGACCTGGGGCTAGTTATTTAACCTGCCTGAGTCTTAGTTTCTTGCATGTAAGATTGGGAGAATAATACCAAGTATGTTGGTCTCCTGTAAGGAATAAATGGAAGGATAATGTAAAAAGCTGTTAAGTTTTGCCTTCTCCTTGCCAGAAGAGATCCCAAAGCATAAGAAAGCAATTTCCTCCTTTTCACCCCTATTTTTCAAGTGAATCACCAGGCCTCTGTATTCTGGGCAACCTTGTCCCAGGGAGAATTAGGAACTTCTTAAGCTGCTGTCAGTGCTACTACTCAGGCCTTTGTTTGGGAGGCTGGAGCACACGAAGGGGTAAGGTGGGATCATAATGAACTGGAGAGCAACAGAGACTGGAGTTTGGGGTTGACTTTGAGCTATGAGGAGCCCAAATGCAGGAGAAGAGATGTGAATTTCCTGAGATGGGGGACAGAAGCAGCCTGGGGTCTGCAAGGAGAGGATAGAGGCCCAGATGGCTCCTAAGGCAGATGTGGGGAGGTATGGAACTGCTCCTGGGATAGAGCCCTCAGTCTTCACTTCTCCTTCCAGCCCCGCCACACTGGTGGACATTTTGGCAGCCTGGAAGTCAAGGGCACCCTGTTATGTGTAGAACAAGCATGCTGCCTATTTTATCCCATCTTGTTCTTGGCTCAGAGTATAGCAGCCCACCTGCTCCAGATGCCATTAGATAGCTATGGAGTCAAGGTCGTTCTGCACACAGGTGGCACTGGAAGTTGCTTCACCCTTTCAGCATGGGGTGGGGCAGCTGCCTTGCCAAATGTCATGGGTGGCACCCTGCCTCTATGGTGTCCTACTTCAGTTTGCCCTCAACCCAGCCTCCAAATTTCAAACTCTTGCTTTCCACTCCTTCCTTGGTGCCTTAGAATCAATCATCCAGGTAAAACTCACTGAGGATTAGTTTTTCCCCCTGTAAAATGGGAAGAACTCCTATGGCATAGGATTGCTGTGACTCATATGGATAATACGAACCCTTGAAATGGGTGTGGCAATTAGCAGATGCTAAATGAATGGCAGAGGTGGCTGTGGGTAGTAGAACTAGTAGAACTAGTAGTAATAGTAATTCTACTACGACAACAGGTAAAGTGTCAGCTGGCCCAGATTTAACCAGTC
This sequence comes from Phoca vitulina, assembly GCF_004348235.1. Lineage (NCBI taxonomy): Eukaryota > Metazoa > Chordata > Mammalia > Carnivora > Phocidae > Phoca > Phoca vitulina. The sequence goes on along the minus strand of NW_022589740.1, from coordinate 6,563,031 downwards.
CCACAGTCCTTGGTATTCTGCTCCCAGCTTTGCCAGAGACTACCCTGGGTGACCTTGGGTTAACACCACAACTCTCTGCCTTTGTTTCCCTATCTGTCAAATGGGGAGAGTTCCATCTATTTCAGAAAATGCCCTTGCAGGTTTAAGGGTTCTTAGAGAACATCTGGTCCCATCTTTTCTCCTCTGACCCCCATTTTACAGAGGCAAAATTTGAGGCCAAGAATATAAGGCAGCCTGCCTAATTCATGAACTGAACACTATTTCCAAAGCCACATGAGCTTGGTTTATCTTTGCTTTGTTTTGTTTCCTAGTATGGACTTTGTTTCCTGGTATGGAGGATTGGGGTTGGGGAAAAGGCAAGCTATCTGGAAATGCAGCATTCTCTTTCCTTGAGAGGCTTTTGATTTATTGGGAAAACAAGATAAATCCACGCAAAAATAAAAATAAAAATACAAAAAACTCCAATACCAAAGTTTAAAAATGAGATAACATATGAGAAGTTCTCTGAAAAATCTAAGGTATTTGTATAGACAAATTGTGGTAGTCTAACTACAAGATGGCTCAGTGACCCCACTTCTGGCTACTCACACCCTTGCATAGACTCGTCCCACATGGTACCAGGGCTCATCTTGGTGATCAATAGACTATAGCAGAAGTAACGGTAGGTTGCACCAGAACTTAGGTAACAGAAGACTGCAGCTTCCATCTTGGGATCTCTCTGAACCACTTGCTCTCGAGGAAGCCAACTGCCATGTCATGAGGACATTCAGAAAGTGATAGAGAAGCCTATATGGGTGAGGTCTCCAGTCAACAGCCAGAGAATAACTGAGTCCTACTAATAATCCCACCCTAGCAGTGAGCAGATCCACCAGCCCTCGGTGCACACCCAGGTGACAGCTTGACAGCAACCTCATGAGAGGTCCTATGCCAGAACCCTCATCTTGCCTGGGTTCCTGCGCCACAGGAACTATGAAATAATACATACATATTGTTTCAAGCTGTTAAATTTGGGATAATTTGTTATGCAGCAATAGATTGCTAATACATAAGCACAGACCATCATCATTCTCCATAGAGTAACTACTGTGTACCAGCCCAGTGCTCCCAAGTGCTACTTGAATAAGTATCAAAGACCTCAAGACAGAAGGTCCAGCTAGGAATTATGACAGCATTGCACTGAGCCTGCCCTTGGATTGGTCCCTTGGGAAAAGGTGGACTACACTGATGGAAAGAAAGCAGATTTCCCAAGAGAGCTTATCAAAGGAAAGCCATGGTTTCTTGCCCCAAGTGAGATCACAAGGTTCATACGTGTGCCTGTATGTGAAAGAAAATGATACATGAATATCATGATGGGGCAGGGCTCTAAGACAGGACTGCCTTCCACATGGCCCTTAGAAGGAGGCAGATTTTCTTTTTTTTTGAAGATTTTATTTATTTATTTGACAGAGAGGGACACAGCGAGAGAGGGAACACAAGCAGGGGGAGTAGAAGAGGGCGAAGCAGGCTTCCTGTAGAGCAGGGAGCCCGATACGGGGCTCGATCCCAGGACCCTGGGATCACGACCTGAGCCGAAGTCAGACACTTAACAACTGAGCCACGCAGGCGCCCCAGAAGGAGGCAGATTCTAAAAGGTTCCCAAACAGGTAGAAATAAAATAGCTTCTGTGGAGTAGAACCTTTAGCTGCTCCCATGGAAAAGTCTGGCTGCTTCTGTGAACTAGTTTTGAGTTCTACCTACATCACTTAGGTCACTTGCCCATCCCCAAAATGGGAATGGAATCTTTTCTACCATCTCAAAAGGATGCAGTAAAGGTGAGACAAGAAAACACCTTGCAAACTATAAAACAGTGAATATGATAATGACAACAAAGTGAGATCTTGTATATATAGACCCCAAAACAGGGCCTAGCTCACCATATCAAGTTAACAAATGGTAGTGTGTTTTCCTATTTATAGGCTCACCTCCAGAAAAAAAGAGCAAGTAAAATCATGGTGGCAGGTGTTTTCTGACTGTGTGTGCCCAGTTGTCACTTTCCTCCCAGGAAGCCATCCGTGCCCTGAAGCATCCCCACACATCCCATCCGTCCTCCACCCAAGACACCCAGTGGAAAGCTGAGGCCTCTCTGCAGCTCCACTGCGCTGAGAACAGGCAGGATTTGGATCAGAAAAGAAGGGAGCCACAGGGCAAGGGAGGGTTTGACAACTTTCTCTCCCTAGGATCTGAGGAGGCTCAGACTGCCTAAAGGCATGGGATGGAGTGATAAGGACCAGGAAGACAGAATGGGTAGGAAAAGAAATGCAAAGTTTCCTTTTATCCCTCTGCCTAAGGCCTGGGTACAGATTTCCATTTCCAACTCCAGAATCAGTGGGTCAAAGCAATATACATCTGCCCACAGGTGTGCTTGCCTTGCAAGAACAGGAGTTGAAGTCTATTACAGGTTGAATTGCATCCTCCCAAAAGGTGTTGAAGTCTTTACCCCGAGAGTCTGTGAATGTCAGAGAGAGAGGACAGTCTTCTGTTTGCATTTAAAGTTTTCCAAGGATGGAATGGTTGGGCTGATTCCAAGTGTGCATTTTAGCACATCTCTATAGTCACAGAATTTGAGTTTTGTGTATCTGCTTGTTATGGTTTCCCTAGGGGTGAGTGGAGGATACAAGTTAGTAGGTGCATTTCTCCAGGTGCCAAGACACTGTGTTCCAGACACACAGCTCTCTTTGGATATGCCTGTCTAGCTCCAAAGCTCAAGTCTAGACTATCTGTCTTCAAGAAAAATGAATGGATTTTTTTTTTTTTTTTTTTTTTGGTGTAAGTATGCCCACATATGTATATGGGGAGAGGAAGATTTTCTCTAATTTGATCATTGGACGGTGGGCAGTTGATAATGACTATTCTCTGCCAAGTTCTTGATGTACAGAATTTTGCCGTGCAGATTTTAAATCCATACAATATGTCAGGAAAAATAGTGAAAAATTTTTTAAAGGGCAAAAAGATGATTAAGTGTCCTTTCGAAACAATGTTAGGTATTTAGAGGAACTCTCCAGGGTTATCTGATTCTGAAGAGGTCTGTACCTTTCATGGACTATTTTGCAATTCTGTAGAGCTAGAAGCTAACTTCTGGAGGTCTAACAGGATGCAAATGATCCTTGTTTATAGAAATGCAAACATTTGGAGATGAAAATACAATGGATTATTACCTTATGGATACTCAACACTTGTATCTTTTTGTAGCATATTTTGGTAACATTTCATGAACTCTAAAGAAAAAAAATAAGCCCCCTTCCTTTTCTTTGAAGGGCAAAATATTTATTTTCCTTCAAGGAATGGGAAGGGGGCCTTGAGATACATTGCCAGCTAACCAAGGAAATCAGAGTCACAGAGGAAAGGTGGAGTTGAGTCTTATCTCAGAATAGGTGAGAACAGGGTGGTCCTTTACAGGTAGGCTTTACCAGGAACGCAGGTCTCAGGTAAAATTCAACACTGTCAATATTATACAGTAGAATGAAGCAGTAAAGGGAAACCTCTATCTCTTACTTTAAAATTACAAAAAAACCCAAACTTTGGACCTAACATAGCTAGAGAACTATCATAATACAAACTAATCTTTATCAGAAGAAGTTCTTCTTTAACAGGCAAAAGATTCAAAAATACCTATATCATGAATTTAGAGTCACTTTATATTGATATTTTTCCCATAAATTTGGAAGTCCTTTGATATAAAGTGTACCCAAAGTATTAATTGGCCAGTATCTTTTATAGCACATGACTTATATAAAGCTAAAGAGAAGTACTTGGAATTTTTCAAATTTTGAATTGATTTTTGATATAGTTAGAGAGATCTTGTATTTTAGGAGCAATTCTCTGCTTAACTCCAGATCTTTTACCTTTTGTAAAATGTTTTTAGGCTTCTCCTAATTTTTAAACAAAGTTTCCATAACTGAATTGTTTTTTTTAAATCATTTCTCCCTGTAAAAATATTTGTAAAGTCTCCACCAAAAACTATTAGAATAAATGAATTCATTGAAGTTGCAGGATACAAAATTAATATACAGAAATTGTTGCTTTCTATACACTAATAACAAACTAGCAACAAGTGTAATTAAGAAAATAATCCCATTACAATTGCATCCAAAAGAATAAAATAACTATGAATAAATTTAACCAAGGAGGTAAAAGATCTTTATTATGAAAACTGTAAGACACTGAAGAAAATACTTGAAGATGACACAAATAAGTTGAAAGATATTCCATGCCCATGGATTAGAAGGATTAATATTGTTAAAATGTCCACACTAATCTATAGATTCAACGCAATCCCTATTAAAACACCAATTGGGGCACGTGGGTGGTGCAGTCAGTTTAGCATCCACCTCTTGGTTTCGGTTCAGGCTGTGATCTCAGGGTCGTGAGACTGAGCCCTGCGTTGGGCCCCGTACTCAGCACGGAGTCTCCTTGAGTTTCTCTCTCCCTCTCCCTCTGCCCCACCCTGCTGTGTGCGCTCTAAAATAAATAAATCTTAGGGGGGAAAAAAAAAACCACAATAGTATTTTTCACAGACCTAGAATACTAAAATATGTATGAAACCACAAAAGATCCCAAATAGCCAAATCCACCTTGAAAAAGAAGAACAAAGCGGGAGCTGTCATGTTCCCTGACTTCAGGTTATACTATAAAGCAGCAGTAAGCCAAACAGGCACAAAACTAGATCAATGGAACAGAACAGAGAGCCCAGAAACAAACCCAAGCTATATGATCAATTCATCTACAACAGAGAAGGCAAGAATATATAGTGGGGGGTAATAGTCTCTGTAATAAATGGTGCTGGGAAAAGTGGACAGCTCCGTGCACAAGAATGGAAACTGTCCAGTTCCCATGGGAGTAACACAGCGAGGCATGGTTGGGCAGGGGCTGCAACACAGTGCATTTGGGTCAGGTTGAGAAAGCCAGGGTGGCAAGGAAACCTGCTTGACTTTACCCTCAAATGAGGTATTTTTCTTACGCTACATTATGAAAACATTTTCCTTTTGACTTAGAGAGTATTTAACAAGGCTGTCTGCTAGTCAAACACCGAAAAGCGTGTTTGAAAAGCTGTTGGTGTCTTTGCTCACAAGATGTGCAGAAATCCAAGCAACCCAAAGAACTGTCCCCCTTGTGGTCACGACACACGTCTAAATATGCCAGCATATGTACTCTCATGTACACTTACCCTATCATTATCACAAATAAGAAAATTGACAATGATTCCATAACTTCCTAATTCCAACAAGTCATTAATATCAAGCCTATATTAAAACTTCTCCAATTACCCCAATAATCTATTTTATGGATTTAAAAAAAAAGTGCAAACCAGAAACCTTTCAAGTTTAACAACTACATTTGGTTGTTTTGTTTCTTCAGTATCTCTGTGGGGTACAGCCCCCCCTTTTTTTTTACTAAAAAAAAAAAGCCTCACATTCTGTATTTGTCTGATCACTTTCCTATAAGATCATTTAACCTGCTCCTCTCCCTTATATATTTCTGGTAAGTTAGAAATGGAGTCTAGAGATAGATCAGATTCAGATTAATCTATTTTGGGAAAAACACTTCATATGTGACGTTTATTTTAAATGCAGTGAGAACGCATCAGATCAGGAAGCACATGCCAGGTCGTCTTCCTACTAATGATATTAAGTGACCACTTGGATAAGATGACAACTGCACGATCTCTCCGGCAAAGCTACCATTTCCCCTTAGAAACCTGTAAGAAATCTGAGATGTAATCCTTTTGGCATCGAGAAAATCACCTATTCCCCTAACATCTACTGATGTTTAGTACCTACTGATGATTTGTCCCTGAATGAATTCTTACACTGGGGTTAGGGTTTGCTACTAATTATCAAAGCCAAGCTTTTAAAAATAAAAGAATGAAAGAATGAAAAGAAGAGATGGAAGAATCAGCAACAAGTCTCTCTTCCTATAAAAATGCCAGCCTTTTAAAATTGATTGCTGTAGAGATTTTGGGGAGAGGAGCAAGATGGCAGAGGAGTAGGAGACCTGGATTTCGTCTGGTCTCAGGAATTCAGCTGGATAGGGATCAAACCATTCTGAACACCTATGAACTCATCAGGAGATCGAAGAAAAGAAGAGCAACAATTCTCTGAACAGAAAAGCGACCACTTTCTGGAAGGTAGGACGTGCGGAGAAGTGAATCCGAGGCGATATTCGGAGGATAGACGGCGGGGGAGGGGCCTCCGTCGGCCGCTTCTGGCAAGTGATAGAGCCGTGGAGCACAGAATCGGAACTTTTAGAAGTCGGCTCCGCTGAGGGACGTCACTCTGGTGGCGAAGTGGGGGGTGGAACCCTCGCGGGACAGTGTGGTCTCAGGACCCTCGGGGTCACAGAAAGACCGGGGGTGCCTGAGTGCGGCAGAGCTCCCAGGTATCGGAGCAGGGAAGCCGGCTGCAGAGACGGAGCCCAGGCGCGGGCTCTCAGCTCGGGGTTGTCATAGACCGTGATCCGCGGCACAGTCGGGCCACTGCTCCTCCAGCAGGGACCCAACAAGCGGCAGATCCGGGGAGACTCACCTTCTTCCCCCGGGAGGAGAGGTGCAGGAGCGCACCGCGGGGATCTGCTGGGTTTGGAGACTCCACCCGGGTCGGGTGCCAGATAGAAAGGCTCGGTCACAGGCCGGGTGAGCACGGAGTGCGGCCGGAGACCGGGGAGACGGGAGTGACTGACGGCTTTTCTCTGGGGGCTCGCTGAGGAGCGGGACCCCGAGTTCTCGGCTCCTCCGGGGCGGAGATTGGGAGGCCGCCATTTTCACTCTCCGCCTCCAAAGCTGTACGGAAAGCTTGCAGGGAACAAAAGCTCCCGAGAGCAAACCCGAGCAGATTACTTAGCCCGGACCGGGCAAGGGCGGGGCAATTCCGCCTCCGGCAAAGACATTTGGGAACCACAGCAACAGGCCCCTCCCCCAGAAGATCAGCGAGAACAGCCAGCCAAGACCAAGTTTACCGATCAATGAGAACGGCAGAACTCCAGCGCTAGGGGAATACTGCACATAGAATCCATGGCTTTTTTCCCATGATTCTTTAGTCTTTCCAAAGTTAATTTTTTAAATTTTTTTTAAATTTTTCTTCTTTCCTTTTCCAACCAACATTTTATCTTACCAATTCCTTTCTTAAAACCTTTTTTAATTTTCATTTCATTTCATTTTTTACAGTCATATTCTATCCCTTCATTATATTTAACCTTATTTTATATATATAACATATATATATTTATATGTGTGTATGTGTGTGTGTGTGTGTGTGTGTGTATATATATATATATAAATATAAAATTTTTTCTTTAAATTTTTGGGATACAGTTTCTTCTAACAGACCAAAATACACCCAAAATGTAGTGTGTGCCTCTGTTCTATTCACCAGCCTGATCATATATATATATTTTTTCCTTTCTTTCCCCCCCAGTTTTGGGTCTCTTCTGATTTGTTTAGCGTATTTTTTCTGGAGTCTCTGTTAACCTTTTAGCATTTTGTTCTCTCATTCATCTATTCTCCTCTGGACAAAATGACAAGATGGAAAAACTCACCTCAAAAAGAAAAAAAAAAAGAACAAAAGGCAGTACCGACTGCCAGGGACCTAATCAATACAGACATAGTAAGATGTTGGAACTAGAGTTCAGAATGACGATTATAAAGATACCAGCTGGGCTTGAAAAAAGATAGAAGATACTAGAGAATCCCTTTCTGGATAAATAAAAGAACTAAAATCTAACCAAGTCAAAATCAAAAACGCTATTAATGAGGTGCAATAAAAAATGGAGGCTCTAACTGCTAGGATAAATGAGGCAGAAGAGAGAATTATGAATATAGAAGACCAAATGATGGAGAATAAAGAAGCTGAGGAAAAAGAGATAAACTACTGGATCATGAGGGGAGAATTTGAGAGACAAGTAATACCATAAAGCAAAACAACATTAGAATAATTGGGATCCTAGAAGGAGAGAGAGGGGGGCAGAAGGTATACTAAAGTAAATTATAGCAGAGAACTTCCCTAATTTGGGGAAGGAAACAGGCATCAAAATCCAGGAGGTGCAGAGAACCCCTCTCAAAAAAAAAAAAAAAAAAAAAATCAATAAAAATGGGTCAACACCCCAACATCTAATAGTAAAACTCACAAGTCTCAGAGAAAGAGAAAATCCTGAAAGCAGCTCAGGACAAGAGGTGTGTAACCTACAACAGTAGAAACATTAGATTGACAGCAGACCTATCCACAGAGACCTGGCAGGCCAGAAAGGACTGGCAGGATATATTCAGAGCACTAAAGGAGAAAAATATGCAGCCAAGAATACTATATGCAGCTAGGCTGCCACTGAAAATAGGGGAGATAAAAAGCTTCCAGGACAAACAAAAACTAAAAGAATTTGCAAACACCAAACCAGCTTGAAAAGAAATATTGAATGGGGTCCTCTCAACAAAGAAAGAGCCTAAAAGTCACACAGACCAGAAAGGAACACAGACAATATACAGTAACAGTCACCTTACAGGCAATACAATGGCACTAAATTCATATCTTTCAATAGTTACCCTGAATGTAAATGGGCTAAATGCCCCAATCAAAAGACACAGGCTATCAGATTGGATAAAAAAACAAGACCCATCGATATGCTGTCTGCAAGAGACTCATTTTAGACCCAAAGACACCTCCAGGTTTAAAGGGAGGGGGTGGAAACCCATTTACCATGCTAATGGACATCAAAAGAGAGCTGGGATGGCAATCCTTATATCAGACAAATTAGATTTTAAACCAAAGACTGTAATAAGAGATGAGGAAGGACACTATATCCTACTTAAAGGGTCTATCCAACAAGAAGATCTAACAATTGTAAATATCTATGCCCCTAACATGGGAGCAGCCAATTATATAAGGCAATTAATAACAAAAGCAAAGAAACACATCAACAACAATACAATAATAGTGGGGGAGTTTAACACCCCCCTCACTGAAATGGATAGATCATCTAAGCAAAAGATCAACAAGGAAATAAAGACTTTAAATGACACACTGGACCAGATGGACTTCACAGATATATTCAGAACATTCCATCCCAAAGCAACAGAATACACATTCTTCTTAGGGCACATGGAACATTCTCCAGAATAGATTACATCCTGGGTCACAAATCAGGTTTCAACTGGTACCAAAATATTGGGATCATTCCCTGCATATTTTTGGACCACAATGCTTTGAAACTAGAACTCAATCACAAGAGGAAAGTTAGAAAGAACTCACCTACATGGAAGCTAAAGAGCATCCTACTAAGGAATGAATAGGACAACCAGGAAATTAAAGAAGAATTTAAAAAATTCATGGAAACAAATGAAAATGAAAACACAACTGTCCAAAATCTCTGGGATGCAGCAAAGGCAGTCCTAAGAGGAAAGTATATAGCAATACAAGCCTTTCTCAAGAAACAAGAAAGGCCTCAAATACACAACCTAACCCTACACCTAAAGGAGCTGGAGATAGAACAACAAATAAAGCCTAAACCCAGCAGGGGAAGAGAAATAATAAAGATGAGAGCAGAAATCAATGAAATAGAAACCAAAAGAACAGTAGAACAGATCAATGAAACTAGGAGCTGGTTCTTTGAAAGAATTAACAAGATAACCCCCTGGCCAGACTTATCAAAAAGAAAAGAGAAAGGACCCAAATAAATAAAATCATGAATGAAAGAGAGATCACAACCAACACCAAAGAAATATAAACAATTATAAGAACATATTATGAGCAACTATATACCAGCAAACTAGACAATGTGGAAGAAATGGATGCATTCCTAGAGATGTATCAACTACCAAAACTGAATCAGGAAGAAACAGAAAACCTGAACAGACCCATTACCAGTAAGGAAATTGAAGCAGTAATCAAAAATCTCCCAACAGGGCGCCTGGGTGACTCAGTCGGTTAAGCGGCTGCCTTCGGCTCAGGTCATGATCCCAGGATCCTGGGATCGAGTCCCACATCGGGCTCCCTGCTCAGCGGGAAGCCTGCTTCTCCCTCTCCCACTCCCCCTGCTTGTATTCTCTCTCTCGCTCTGTCTCTCTCTGTCAAGTACATAAATAAAATCTTTAAAAAAAAAAAAAATCTCCCAACAAACAAGAGCCCAGGGCTAGATGGCTTCCCGGGGAAATTCTACCAAACATTTAAAGAAGAAGTAATACCTATTCTTCTGAAACTGTTCCAAAAAATAGAAATGGAAGGAAAACTTCCAAACTCATTTTATGGGGCCAGGATTACCTTGATCCCAAAACCAAAGACCCCATCAAAAACAAGAACTACAGACCAATATCCCTAATGAACATGGATGCAAAAATTCTCACCAAAATACTAGCCAATAGGATCCAACAGTACTTTAAAAGGATTATTCACCACGACCAAGTTGGGATTTATCCCTGGGCTGCAAGGTTGGTTGAACATCCGCAAATCAATCAATGTGATACACTACATTAATAAAAGAAAGAACAAGAACCATATGATATTCTCAATAGATGCAGAAAAAGCATTAGACAAAGTACAGCATCCTTTCTTGATCAAAATTCTTCAGAGTATAGGGATAGAGGGTACATACCTCAATATCATAAAAGCCATCTATGAAAAACCAACGAGTATCATTCTAAATGGGTAAAAACAGAACTTTTCCCCTAAGGTCAGGAACATGGCAGGGATGTCCACTCTCACCACTGCTATTCAACATAGTACTAGAAGTCCTAGCCACAGCAATCAGACAACAAAAAGAAATCAAAGGCATCCAAATCGGCAAAGAAGAAGTCAAACTCTCCCTCTTTGCAGATGATATGATACTTTATGTGGAAAGCCCAAAACACTCCACCCCAAAACTGCTAGAACTCATACAGGAATTCAGTAAAGTGGCAGCATATAAAAATCAATATACGGAAATCAGTTGCATTTCTATACACCAACAACAAGACAGAAGAAAGGGAAATTAAGGAGTCGATCCCATTTACAATTGCACCCAAAACCATAAGATACCTAGGAATAAATCTAACCAAAAAGGCAAAGAATCTCTACTCAGGAAACTATAGAATACTCATGAAAGAAATGGAGGAAGACATAAAGAAATGGAAAAATGTTCCATGCTCATTCACTGGAAGAATATTGTGAACATGTCAATGCTACCTAGAGCAATCTACACATTTAATGCAATCCCTATCAAAATACCATCCACTTTTTTCAAAGAAATGGAACAAATAATCCTAAAATTTGTATGGAACCAGAAAAGACCCCGAATAGCCAGAGGAATGTTGAAAAAGAAAAGCAAAGCCGGTGGCATCACAATTCCGGACTTCAAGCTCTATTACCAAGCTGTCATCATCAAGACAGTATGGTCCTGGCACAAAAACAGACACACAGATCAATGGAACAGAATGGAGAGCCCAGAAATGGACCCTCAACTCTATGGTCAACTAATCTTCGACAAAGGAGGGAAGAATGCCCAATGGAAAAAAGACAGTCTCTTCAACAAATGGTGTTGGGAAAATTGGACAGCCACATGCAGAAGAATGAAACTGGACCATTTCCTTACACCACACACAAAAATAGACTCCAAATGGATGAAAGACCTCAATGGGAGACAGGAGTCCATCAAAGTCCTAAAGGAGAACACAGGCAGCAACCTCTTCGATATCAGCCACAACAACTTCTTCCTAGAAACATCACCAAAGGCAAGGGAAGGAAGAGCAAAAATGAACTACTGGGACTTCATCAAGATAGAAACTTTTGCACAGCAAAAGAAACAGTCCACAAAACCAAAAGACAACCGACAGAATGGGAGAAGATATTTGCAAATGACATACCAGATAAAGGGCTAGTATTCAAAATCTATAAAAAACCTATCAAACTCAACACCCAAAGAACAAAGAATCCAATCAAGAAATGGGCAAAAGACATGAACGGACATTTCTGCAAAGAAGACACCCAAATGGCCAAAAGACACATGAAGAAGTGCTCAACATCACTCGGCATCAGGGAAATCCAAATCAAAACCTCAATGAGATACCACCTCACGCCAGTCAGAATGGCTAAAATTAACAAGTCAGGAAACGACAGATGTTGGTGGGGATGCGGAGAGAGGGGAACCCTCCTACACTGTTGGTGGGAATGCAAGCTGGTGCAGCCACCCTGGGAAACAGTATGGAAGTTCCTCAAAAAGTTGAAAATAGAGCTACCCTATGACCCAGGAATTGTACTACTGGGTATTTACCCCAAAGATACAAATGTAGTGATCCGAAGGGGCACATGAACTCCAATGTTTATAGCAGCAATGTCCACAATAGCCAAACTATGGAAAGAGCCTAGATATCCCTCAACAGATGAATGGATAAAGAAGATGTGGTATATACATACAATGGAATATTATGCAGCCATCAAAAATTGAAATCTTGCCATTTGCAACGACGTGAATGGAACTAGAGGGTATTATGCTAAGCGAAGTAAGTCAGTGAGAGAAAGACAAGTGTCATATGATCTTACTGATACGAGGAATTTGAGAAACATGACAGAGGATCATAGGGGAAGGGAGGGAAAAATGAAGCAAGATGAAACCAGAGAAGGAGGCAAACCATAAGAGACTTAATCTCAGGAAACCAACTGAGGGTTGCCGGAGGGGAGGGGGGGTAGTTTGGTTGGGGTGTCTGAGTGATGGACATTGGGGAGGGTATGTACTATGGTGAGCGCTGTGAATTGTGTAAGAGTGATGAATCACAGACCTGTACCCCTGAAACAAAAAATAATAAATAAATAAATAAATAAATAAATAAATAAGTAAGTAAATAAAATTGATTGATTGATTGCTGTGGCTTTCAAGGTCTCATTTTGGAACACCAAGTCAAGAATTTTACTCTGTCATTAAAGGTCTCTAGCATCCATCCTCGGACACTAGTGGAAAGATGACAGAACAAAGAGGAAGAAAAGGAAAAGAAATCAAGAAGGAAAAATACATCAGGGAGTATTTCAAATTTGAACAAGCTATACTTAAAGAAAAACCCTTTCATATAGTGGAAGCAGAAAATAATCAATGGATACTAAAACTACTAAGCAAATTTTGAGGAGAAACACAGTATTTACATAGTCTCAGCATGCACCACCACCCCCAAATTATTTATTAATTTAATATGAAGAAAAGTAGCTTTGAAGTTGATAACAGACCCTCCTTAACCAAGCAATCAAAGTTAACATCACCAGTAGGACAAACCGAAGGCAGGTGCCTCCTGATGCACCTGGCATACAAACTCACTTCCCAGCTACTCCTACCCAAGATGCAAACTCTGGATTTCATCACGCAAACCCAAGTTGAAAGGCATACTGGAATAACTCTTCTGTGCTTTTTAAAAATAAAGGTCGAGAAGGACAAAGAAATGCTGTAGGACTATTCCAGATTAAGGACACTAAAGAGGTACAACAACTAAATGCAGAATGTGATTCTGGACTAGACCCTGAACCAGAAAAAAAGAAGCCATCAAGAACATTACTGTAACAATTACTGACAAAATTGGAATATGGACTGTGGATTATGAAATAGGTTTATATCCATACTAAATTTCCTGGTTTTGAGAATTGTACTTTGTGTGAAAAAATGTCCTTGTCTAAAGAAAGACACATCTAAGTATTTAGGGACAAAGGGACATCTAACTTACCCTCAGATAGTTCTAAAATATATATAATATGCAAATTTAACAATATATTTAAAGAAAGAAAGAATGGAGCAAATATAAACAATCGGTGAATCTGGGTAAGGAATAGGATGTAGGATTCTTGCAACTTTCCTGTGAGTTTTCAAATTTTACTCCCTCCACCAAAATAAAGCAACACTTGTTTCTCTCACTTTCCTTGCTCTCTGCTTTAAAATTCCAGTGGGGGAGAGAGAACTGGACCAGAGACAGGAAACCTGGTTATAATCGTCACATTCAACCAGACCTTGCAGGGAAACCTTGGTTTAGACCCTTTCTCTCTCTAGGTTTTTAATTTTGCATCTGCATGAACATGAAGTCGGCCTCTAAGGTTCAAAGATTCCAGGACAGGCTGCCAAAATGGGAAGCCCTGCATGTTTTTGTTCACTTTTTGGGATTTTGCTACACACACTTCCAGATACAGCCTTCATCTCCAGTTCCCATCTATTTTTCCAGTTGCCTCTGAAGCTCCTAGAGTAGGTCAAGTCAGTTGTTCTTGAGTTTCTCATCTCAAGATGGATCGGGTAGAGGGATGCTGATTGTCTCAAGAGATGCTGGCACCAAGAGGACAGTTTTGTGTCTTGATTGGCCAAGATAGGTCAGAATGCCCAGGACTTTTACTGTTCTTTGTGGGGTGGGGTGGGGGTGGCCAAACAGAAAGAAGACAGTGGTTATTTGCTCAAGGGAGCTACCAACTTCAAAGCATCTCTCCAATTGCTGTTCACATTTCAGAGTATCCAGGTAAATTTCACCCATACATGTTTAAATTGCCAGGCTGAGCATGTCTGATTGAATATAATTGAAAAATTATATTCAAATTAAACTCCCAAAGTTTAACATCATTGACCATGGCTATAATACTGTTGAGCTAGGGAGGAAAAAAAAAAAAAAAAGATTAAGAATAAGACCTCTAGGGGCAGCTGGGTAGATCAGTTTGTTGAGCAGCCAACTCTTGATTTTGTCTCAGGTCATGATCTCAGGGTCCTGGGAAGGAGCCTTGTGACAGGCTCTGCATGTAGTGTAGAGTCTGCTTGAGATTCTCTCTACCCCTCTCCCTTTGTACCTCCCCCTACTTGCATTCTCTCTCCCTCCCTCTCTCTAAAATAAATAAATCTTTAAAAAAAGTAAAAGAAGGCCTCTAATTGCTCTCTTGTCTTTCCCATTCTGAGTTTTTTCTGTTAAAAAAATTACACCTATGGAGTCTGAAAATTTAGCGTAGTTAGAAAACTAATGATGTATTATATGGTGATTAACATAATAAAATTTAAGAAAAAGAAATTAAATATTAATAATAGTTAAAAAATAGTTAAAAATTAATTTGACTAGGGGTGGAAGTTTCTACACCTAAACCAAAGCACGTCATGGAGCCTTTTAGTCCTGTGCACATCACTTCCTAAGGACCTTCACACTCGATTTCAAGTCATTAAATATTCACGTGGTATTTGGGGACATGATAATTTGAAGAACCACACAGTTAACTTCATAGACGAGAAAGTCAAGCTCCGTAGTCTAGACTTTGATATTAATGTATCTGAATCTAGTTTGTGAGGGCCTCTTGTTAAGAGAGCAGACCCAAATAGCATCATAAATATTCCCTACCCAAGTAAACTTAATAAGCAAAAAAGTAGGCTAGCCCACCCAAAACAAATCAACAGCTATCAAATAAGAAAAGGGACATAACATAATGTAATAAAACAAACCAGGAGCCAACAACATAAAAAGGGGAAATCTGGAAAAAAACAGGTGAGTGGCATATTAATTTTTTTTTAAGATTTTATTTATCAGAGAGAAAGACTGCACTCACGTGTGAGTGGGGTGGGGGTGGGGAGAGAATCTTGAGCAGACTCCCAGCTGAGCAGAGCCCAACCCAGGGCTTAATCCCACCACCCTGAGATCATGACCTGAGCTGAAATCAAGAGTCAGATGTTCCCTGACTGAACCACCCAAGCACCCCATGGCATATGAATTTCTTAATACTGCTGACAAGTTACTGCAAATTTAGTGGCTTAGAACAACATAAACTTATTACACAGTGCTCAAGGTCAGAAGTCTGCAATAGGTTTCACGGGCTAAGAACAAGTTGTTCATAGTGTTGTGTCCCTGCTGGAGGCTCTAGAGAAGAATCTGTTTCCTCACCTTTATGCAGGTGAATAAATGTTCATATTGTTACTTATTTATTCACCTGTGTCAGAGCCCAAAGTGGGATTCTAAAAATGAGGTAAAGGACATGAAAAGCATTATTATAAGAATTAGGGTAAGATAATAAACCAACTACAGAACTAATGAACAAATTAGGAATACCAAGGAATTGAAAGGACCACACTACACTGAAAATGAGAGGAAAGTCTTGAGATAATCATGAGTACCTATTACAAAGAAAGAAATTCTATCTTTCTTTGTGAGTAAGTGGAAGCTACTGATATAAAGACAGACTAAGGTGATCCAACATTAAGGTGACTGGTTCCCTGAAATGGAAAATCCAAAATATGGAACAGAAGATGGGTTAACAAATATAAGAAAGAAAGTCATTGGCAGATCCATGGGCACGCTGTAATTGAATTCTGGATCGATCTCCCTCTTAAGCCATTGAATATACAAAATAAAGAAGGCAAGCATGGAGACAGAAAAACAAACCACCTGCAAGGGTTGAAATTCAACTCGTTTCCAGACTCCTCCCCAGCTCCATTTTAATGCTGTAAGATAGCGAAGCAGTTTTTACAAAGTTTGGGGGAAAAGAAAGTATAACTCAGTGATATTATACCCAGCCCAGATAGTCTTCAAAACAAAGACAACAGACAAAATACCTTAATATATGAAAGATGTCAGCCAATACACAGCAAGTATCCAGCTAATTAAGAACTAATCCAGAACTGAGCAGTGAGGATGCAAAGACAAAAGAGGGGACTAACACTGAATCACATGAATTACACATCTAAACCCAGAGGGCATAGGAATGGCAATGACAGACAGGGTGAGCATCATGAAGCCAGGCGTCAAATGCACCCATACGTTCATATGTAAACCAACAAATGTAACATAGTCAGAAGTTTGGAGAAGGGGTGACAGAAGGAAGAATCAATGTTCAAATGTTCTGTTTCAAACAGGGAAACAATTAACACGGTTTAAAATTGGCACATAAACTTAGAAAACACCTCCGAATTCTTAATGTTTCTCACAACTGGTTTTCAAAAAACTTGTATCTTTCAAGAAATACTATTTCTTATAATTAAAAAATAATTTTTTGCTTGTTTCTATTCTGCTATTAATTTAGGTAAACTTCTATTTAATTATTTTCATCTAAAAATAACACATATAGCAGGACGTCATTTTTAAATAAAGGTTTTTACCATGTAGCCTACCCACATTTCCCTCAAACTGTGTGTGTTCATGGGCAGTTGTTCAAGTAACATCAGTGATGGGTATTTCTGGGTGGCATATTTTAGATGGTTGTTCTTTCACTATCTATGCACTTCTCTGAATTATTGAGCATACTATTTTTAAAAAACCAATATAATGATTTTCTTTTAAAAGAAGATTGAAAATAAATGGGTCAAGTGGTTCATCTTGGTATGGATGATGATCACTTTATCTTTGAAATTTTAAAATGTTTTTATTTTTTAAAAAATGAGAATCGTGGATGGAGTTAATAAAAAAAATTTGGGACCCCAAATTAGACATTGTTGCTAACATCTTCCAGAGGAAGGTGTTTGGACCCACAGACCCACATTTGGACGGGTGTACCCTCTTGCACTATCAGAGTAGGACTATCAAGACGCCACTAGTTGTTCAAGGTCCCTCACCTCACTACCTTTGCTCTGATTTCAGGCTCCCAAAGCAGCTTTCTGATCACAAATTGGCTTTGGGTGTAGCTTTCCTACAGAGAGAGTGAACAGACCAACAGATTCCAACCACACGCAAGGGCAGAGACCCTGTGTGTCATGTTCACTGCTGTATTTACAACACTTGGTGCACAGCAGACACTTGATGAATCTTCATTAATTGACCTTACACAAGCTTTGATCTGCCTGACAGTTATATGTTCATGATACAAATCAGTAAGTTGACATTCTGGTTTATGCACTGGGCTCTGTGAGCTTGGTTAACAGTCTAAGAAATCAATCATCCACTGAATAAAGACAGAATTATGATTCAGAGTTTACAAGGCTGACCACCTGTGAACTTTCATGACATCACTGTCCCTCCCAAGGGCCCAGTCCTGGCCACAAACTGGCCTCCCTCAACAGCTTTTTTACCTTGCTGCATTTCTTAAACCATTAGGCAGGGCAACAAATGTTATGTCTACATTTTTGCATTTATTTTTATATGACAGAGTAATTTATTTTGGTAACTTTTGTTGTTGTTAAAACTGATTTTTGCTAACATAGGAGATGCTTAGATTGAACTCCTCCCTCTCCAGTTTGCTCTATTGTTTTCGTACTTTAAATTTTGGTGGTCTATCTAGCAAAATTACATATGCTGGTGAAGAAGATCTGATGGCGGATCCATGGTTGATGGAGTCAGGGGGACTGAAGCACCTTTAGCTGGGCTTGGGCATGGGGGGGGTGGCAAGGACACAGGGTTGGGGGAGAAACACGTTCCCTATGCCCTGTGTTTCCACAATCATTTGTCTTCCTGAATATTATTCACAAAATAATGTTCCCACGCAACCAAGGACGGTTCAGTTACTTGTGAAAGCCTGACTCCTACTCTTTATTTCAAATTGGTAAGGAATTATGGCACAGGCCAGGCCCAGACCTGGCACCTCTCCCTTCCTTAAGACTTTATGAGTAGCCAGTGGATTTTAAACAAACCTTCTTGACAACCCACTAAGAGGGGCAGCAATTAATTTTATCAGTTATAAATTACCAACATCAAATTACCAACATGAACACAAGCCAGTATTTTTAGCTCTCCCTCTCCTCCCCCTCCTCTCCCTCCTCTCCCCAGAGGCCAGGAATGGAGAGAAGGTTTATTTAAAGTGACAGGAAGCAGTTTAATTGCAGTGCTTATCAGCGGGCACTGTTTCATTTAGGCTTGTCTACAATCAAAACCACCCCACCAGTCCCAAACCTGCCTTGCTCTCTGTTTAGTGGAGTGCCTCTCCTAGTGGAGATACCAACTAAAGATCAAATGAAGATTCATAAGTTCAGAAAACTGGTAAGTCTTTCCTCTCCTTCCACTGTGGTGTTCAATTAGGGAAACAGGACCTCCTGATCATGAGGGGATGAAATGATGAAATTCCACAAATCTCATTCAATTTCACATCCTGCGCTTCACAAGAAACCTTGATAATGTTACCTGTCAGCTGTGCATAATGCTCAACTCACCATCTCTTTCATGTACATCTCATTTCATTCTAAACATGACTCTGAGATCTGGGCAGAGCAGACTTTACTTTTTTCACCCATCAGATGAGAAAAGCAAAGCCCAGAGCTCGTCCAAGGTCACAGAGTCAGCAAGTAGCCAGGGTGGAGCAAGAACCCAAGAACAATGAATGATCCCTTTCTGAATGTTACAGCCATTATGCCATTACCACTTCCTGGTTTGCTGATGGAGGGACTTGGTGACATAGGCCTTACTGTCATGCTCTCCACACCCCCGCCCAAGGACAGCTGGAGTAAGTACGGAGGCTTTAGGAGGTGAAGAGCTAGCTGTATAGATGGTGTCCAGAAACAGCATTTTGGCTATGAAGGCTATGACAAAGCCCTGAGAAAACTGTGGCCCAGCCAGGGCTGTGAGTGTATCATCATCACCGGAGGAGCAACAACTATGCATATGCCAGTTCGTGATATCTAACCTGAGAAAGAGTTCCTTAAACTGAAAGATGAAAATACAAAATAAAAATGACTGGATGAGATGGCAGTAATTCTAACTCAGAAACCACAGAGCATGGGTTTAGCTATGGTGATGATGACCTCAGAGGTCTTCATAATGATGCATCAAAAAATGTAGGAATGATCGTGGAATTTCAATCCAAGATGAGAACTATGGTCTTATAGGTATCATGGAAACTTGGTGGGTTGAGAATCTCATCTAATTGTGAGAGCCAATGCAAACTTGAATCATTCAAAAGAAATACCTAGTAGAAGGGAAAGGGGAGTCACATAAAATGTTTAGAGGGTATAGTCTTATTTGGAAATCCATAGACATGAAATAGACAGTGAAAAGCATGTAGGTAAAGCCCAAGGAGAGAGAAACCAAAATCTGACCAGTGGGAGTATGCTTTTGATCAAAAAGGCTATAGCAAACATTATTAGGAGAGACACAGATCTCAAGATTGGAGAACAGATTAGAAGAGAACTCCAGTGTCTTTATATAAGGCAGGCCTCTAGACCCCTAAGAAATAGCAGATCTGTTGGAAGGAAAACAGATGTTGGCAAAATTGCAAAAATGAAAATGACAAATGTTAGAAAACATTCCAACTTTAATCATTTCTGATTTCTCCCATGGCACATACCCAAAATAATCTGTAAAAGTGAGGGAAGACTGGACACAGGCAATGTTCATGTTTTCCAAGTGGGGAGAAGGACAGATTCCA
The DNA here is from genome assembly GCF_004348235.1 of Phoca vitulina. Taxonomy (NCBI): domain Eukaryota; kingdom Metazoa; phylum Chordata; class Mammalia; order Carnivora; family Phocidae; genus Phoca; species Phoca vitulina. The sequence continues at coordinate 6,542,764 of NW_022589740.1, read as the reverse complement.
GAAACAATAGACCACTGGCAAGCAATAAAAATCCTACCAGAGGGGCGCCTGGGTGGCTCAGTCGGTTAAGCGGCTGCCTTTGGCTCAGGTCATGATCCCAGGGTCCTGGGATCGAGCCCCGCGTCGGGCTCCCTGCTCAGCAGGGAGCCTGCTTCTCCCTCTCCCTCTGCCTGCCTCTCTGCCTACTTGTGGTCTCTATCTCTCTGTCTAATAAATAAATAAAATCTAAAAAAAAAAAAAAATCCTACCAGAGCATTTAGCAGGTGGTTTGCTATTCAGAATGGAAAGCAGTGATCATCAGGAGGCAGCATGGGTCATTAAGAACAAGTCATGACACCGCGAATTTATTTCTCATGGTGACTGAACTGACAGAGGACAGGGATCAAAGGATATGGAAGACCAGCCATTAGCAAAATTTCTGACATTTTCTCATGATAACGGACGAAGTAGAAAGATGGGTTGGATGTTAGTAAAAAGAGCTAAATTTGGACTTGCCCAGAGTGTTGATTGCTGTGTCCATGTCCAGTTGGGCAACAGAGGAAAGTTCTCTAGTTGGCTTCTGAGCTTTATCTTTGACTTAGTCTTGATCAATTTTCTATTAATAACTTGAGTGCAGACACAGAAGCAATAGTGTGCTGAAGCTACCTTGTGAGAGCTGATCGCTAAGTTTTCAGAAAACTTACATGGTTGCTGACATCATGTTGTTAGCTTCTAATTGTTCATGGGGGGTATTTCGACTACAGAAATTAGTAAGCACTATAAATCAGGGCCTTTTCTTTCTCTTCCCCGCAAGAACTGGTTGTTAAACATTTACTACTGAACTACTGAATGGAAAATAGGTGTATTAGTTAGGACTCTTGCCTAAGCTGGATTTTTTGCTCGTTTGCTTAAACCAATTTCAAGAAACTGTCAAGTCCACATTAGATCTGGCTTCAGGCAGAGTTAGAAGCTGGACTCCTAATGTCACAAGACTCAGTCTCTCTCCCTCTATTGCAATCCTGCTCTTCTGCTTTCTACCATGTTGGCTTCATCCAGTAGTAATGCAAGGCTCTTATATCAGTATGGCAACCCCAGTGGAAAGAAAAACCCTCTTTCCTAATACCTTGAGCAAAAGATCCAATCACTTTGGTAAGGGGAATAGAATGCTCTGATTGTTTAGTCTGGGTTACATTCTCATCTCTGGGTATAGAGACTAAGAATGGGGAAGTGGCTGGCTAGCCCAAGGAAAATAATGATGAAGCTGCCAGCAGAAAGGGAGGTGGGTGCTGGGCATCCCAGGGACATGTGTCTACCAAGTATATTTACTTCATCTGTGAAAAGGCAGAGAAATTGTAATTAAAGCTAAAAAAGTGTAATCGCAGGATGATTGAATTAATGGGCCTAGAATGTCATATCAGGAAATCTAAGAGCTATGCTATAAATGTTTAACCACTCAGAATATTGTATTCAGTTCTTGGCACTGTACCTTACAAGAGGCATTAACTAGCCATGGGAAGGCTGATGAGGTTGTCCTAAAACCGTCTATGTAGAAGAACATATAAAACATAGTTGAAGAAACCAGAGAATGTTTGCTTAGGAAAAAGAGACGACTTTGTAACACACAGGATATCGGTCTTCAAGTATTTGAAGTCCTCTTCTAACAGACAGTGTCCTCCATGTGACTGTAGAAGGTAGAGTCAGGGGACCAGGGGGCAGACTTGGCTCAGCGTAAGAAACTACTACCTAACCATGAAGCTGTGCAACAATTGAATGGGTTGACCCTTAAATCAGGGAGCTCTTTGTTACCAGAAAGGTTCAAACAGGATTTGGATGACCCGACTTCTGGAAAGCTATAGAATTGCCTTGGGACATTGCATAGAATAGTATTTTACATGGAAGTTAGGTTCTCAGGTCAGTGGGTAAGGCAAAAATAACATCTAACCAAAATCACTTTGAAAATTCCCTATAGCACATGTTAATATAGATTCTGGGTTGGTGCATGTGATATATATGTATAAATATATGAATTTATGATGCACAATATAATGAAGAGTACAATCATTTAAACACCAGCATCGCAAAACCTTGTGAAAGAAGTATGGTGACCAAATAAAGCAATTTTCCCATTTTGCATCCACTTTGGGACACATGCTGATGGCGTGCAATGGTGGGTGCATTGTTGACAGCACCCTACTCTTCCTTCCCTCTACTCTAAAGCACATTTGGTTGATCCAAGTCTGTTGTCTAATAAAAAGTTTGACCAGCCATTGTTCCTGGTTCTTTAAGGATAGAGAATGAAAAATCTTGAAATTTCCCAAGTAATGGAAGGGTCTTTGTTTTTCATGAGCCTCTTGGATCACACCTGAGCTTATGGTAAGAGATGCAATGACCCAGGATGATGCTGATCACCAGTAAGACAGGTGATTAGAGGGTTGGGGCTTTGAGCCAGCCCAACATCAAGGTAGGGAAGGCAAATAGAGATCAAGTCACATGCCCAGTAACCCAACCAATCAATCATGCCTATATAAGGAAACCCCAATAAGAGCTCTAGGCATCGGGCTGAGTAGAACTTCCTGATCGGTGAACATGCGGATGTATAAAGACAGTGTGCCCTGATTTCACTGGGAGAGGGCAAGGAAGCTCTGCATTCAGGTCCTCTCAAGCCTTTTCCTACGCATCTCTTCATTTGGCTAGTCCTAATGCCTGTCCTTTGTAGTAAAACTGTTGTCATGAGCACAGTGCTTTCCTGAGTTTTGTGCATCACTCCTGTGAACTATCAAACCTGAGGGTGCTGTGAGAACCTCTGAGTTTGTAGCCAGTTGTTAGAAACGCAGTGGTCTCCAGACTCCCCAAGTGTGGCTGGCATCTGAAGATGGGCACTCTTGTTGGGGACCATGCCCTTAAACCCATGGAGCCCAACTCTAACTCTGGGTGATTAGCATCAAAGTTGAACACCAGTTGGTGTCAGAGCAATCAAAACTTAGAGAAACACGGGATGTGACTACAGTACCTCCAGTCTTTTAACTCCAAAAATACTGTTTCAAAGTAGACATGAAACAAAATTAATACTTTGACCTTTGCCCATAGAAAAGCTATTAGGTAATGGTCTTTTACTATCTCACTTTATGAAATTTACATTTAAAGATGCAAGACGACGGTCACCTAGGAGTCTGCAGCTCCTGTAATCTCGTGTTACCATAAAGCAGCTAAGGTCTAGTGATGGAACAGATGGTCTACAGTGGGGCTCGGCCAGTTAGAGCAAGAAGGCAGAGCCCCTCTTCCTAAATCAAAATAGGCCTGGGGAGACACTCACACTGTAGTCAGAAGATAGGCATCCTGAAGGCCCGAGGACTTCGGGTTTGGCAAGGTCACTCTTTTCCCTTTTTCTTTCAGAAAAATGTGAAATCAAACCTATCCACTGCCCATTTCACAGAAATTGAAGGGGAGGGGCAATCCACTCACAGCTCTTTCAGGACCCCGAGGACAGTGCGTTCTTTTCCCAGTCCTACCAGTCAGAGGCTAACAGCAGCAGTATTCAACCCAAACACAACATCTATTCAAACCCCTTGGGACACCCAGAGATGTTGCCCTGTGCCCCTGGCACTCAGGGGCAAGGAATGAATTCCCAGAGAGTACTGGGATCTAGGGGACAAGTGACAGGGGTACCGTCTCAGCTGAGCATAAGGAAGGACTTTCTGAGTGGAGGGGGCTTCTCAGGAGGTTGAGAATGCGCTCCTTGTGAGCAGCATGCTCCAAGCCGAGGGTCACAGCCACATCACGAGGACAAGCGGACGAGGAGATGTGTGCACCTGATATGGGGCAAGGACACCAAACAACATCTGAATCCTTGCAGCTCGCCCAGCATCTGGTGCTAACTGGACTGTTTGTACAAAATAAAACCAGGCAGAATAATCCCAGGCAAGGAAACCTTTCAGCTGTGCCCTTAGCACAGCAATTTCTCAACAATAAATCCCGCTAGAGTACCTCCTGCATGATGTTATTTAGGGCAGTTAAGGGAGATTTTGGAATTACTTCAATGCCATTTAAATTCATTATCTAATGCTAATTAAAATGATTTGTTTTGCTGTCACCAAGGAAAATCTTGTTAGGGAAACTGATGAGCTGCAGTAAGCTCTGTCACTGAGCTGGGAGCAGATGTGTGCTTACAGCACCATCCGTCCTACGTCATTGACAATTAAGGGTGAGGGAGAATTAACCTGGTGGTGTACCCGGCCGTGGGCAGGTTCTGAGGGCCAGCCAAGCATCTGAAAAGCCCTTCGCTGGATAGCAGGAGACCTGCCTCTGACCCTCTATGTCACTTGGGAGCAGTCACCTCATCTTTCTGAATTGGTTTAGATCAGTGATTTTCAACATTAGAACCACCAAGGGAGCTTTTCAGCGATCTAGGTACCCAGGCTCCACCACAGACCCATTAAATCAGAATCCAGGGAGACAGAGCCCAGGCAGCAGGAATTTGAAGCTCCTCGGGTGATTCCAATGTGCAGGTGAGGTTGATTACCACTGCGTCTGGCAGTTTGCTCAGGACCCCTCCAGCCCTGTGCCTGTGTCTCTCTCCCCTTTTCCAGGCTAATTGAGTGACGGGACATCACTGGCTTAGCTCATCGCTCTCTTGCAGACACTGGTTAAAATGAATCTGACTCAACTGAATTCCACAGGAGTATCAGGGAGGAGGTAACTGTTCTTAAGTCATGGTCCAGGTCTTCAAGTTGTTTTGGTATATGCCTCGTGCATACTAGGTTCTCAGTACTCATTTGACAAATGAATGCTGCAGAAGCTAAAAATTCAACTTGCAATTCACCCCATCTCTCTGCTTCACTTTGAGTAGCATTTTAATCAGTTTGCTGTTCTTTATAACTTAGCAGAGCAAGGAGAGTTACTTAAGTTGAATATATTAGACACCTGTTTAACAGAATACTCCAAAATAGGAGTGGTTTAAACAATGAAAGGTTTATTTCCCTAACACATAAAACCCTGGCTTTCAAAACATGGTCCTGGGACTAGCAGGATCCACATCACCTGGAAATTTGTTAAAAATGAAGACTCTTAGGTGCCAAAGCATAGCTACTGAATCAGAAATTCTGGGAGTAGGGCCCAGAAATCTCTCTTAACAAGTCGTACAGGTGACTTGAGAACCCTGCTTTGATAAAACAATTTGAGAGTTGCCATTCCAAGGCTAAATTAGCGACTCCATGAAGTAGTCAGGGACCCAGGCTCCCTTCTGCTCACCGTTCCTCCATCCCAAGGGTAAGAACCTTGTCCACATGATTCAACATAGCTGCTGGAGTTCCAGCCATCACATCCAAGCTCAAAAGAGTAGGATGGGGAAAAGACCAAAGAAGGGTACACGTGTTTAACAGGACTTTCTCTCACTGGCAAAAAAAAAAAAGGTGGAAATACTGTCTTTGAATTGGGCACAGACCATCTACCTAAAAATTGGGGTTCTGTTTCTGAGGGATTGAAGAAACTAGCTACTTCTGCCTTAATCACTCACCAATGGTAATAAGGAAAACCAAAACTTAGGAGGGCTTTCTATAGGTCCAGGTGCTGCAGTTCCACAGGGAATCATTAGTCCTTTTTGTTGATGCGGGAGCTGGGGCTTGCAGAGGTGGGCTCATGTGTCCTGACGTCACATAACTAGGAGGTGGTGGAGAATTCCAACCGAGGCAGTCCATCTGCAGAGCGTGTGTTCTTAGCCTCAAAGCTGTGCTGCTCTGATAAGTGTTGGTAGAGGAGATGAAAGCTGAGTCGTAACTGTCATTTCACATCCATTCCTCATTAGCAGGCATAACATAGCATTGGTTTTACCAATATTTAATGAGGTTGAGCTTGCAAAGCAACCCTCACCCCACTGCAAATGGTAGCTTTGCGGCATTTTCAGTTCACTAGGACAGGTCCGCAGTGACTGGTGCACATTAAGCAGCTCAGGCCTTATGTGAAGGAGGATCCAGGGTTTGTGGGGCCTGAAGCTTGTAAAATTTAAGATCTCCCCTGAAGATTTTGAATACAAAGTTAGGTAGCAGGCTTCAGAATGCCCAACGATCAAGGGACTCTCATACTTAAGCCCCACTGGCTTCACAGGAAATCTGCTTCCAGACTGACGCTTCCCTCCCGGCACTGCTGGCTGAACGCAAGTAGGCACTTCATTTAGAAGAGCCATTGGAGAGGACATTCACCAGTGGTTTCCTAACTCGTTCTATTTTTCTTTAAGATTTATTACTTATTTTAGGGAGAGAGAGAGAGAGCGCCCGAGCGAATGCAAAGGAGAGCACATGAGTGTGGGGGTGGGGGATAGGGGGTGGGGGGAGAATCTTCAAACAGACTCCCCGCTGAATGCAGAGCCCAACTGGGGGCTCAATCCCAGCACGCCAAGATCATGACCTGAGCCCAAATCAAGAGCTGGATGCTTAACCAACTGAGACAACCAGGCGGCCCACATTGTTTTATTTGTAACAGCTAAACCCTGTTACCAAAGGAAATCTTGCTTCAAATTTGAACACATTAAACAGATATAAGTGCGGTTGCCCCACTTGGAGTCCAGGCAGTTGGCCAGGAACCTGATCTGCTCTGCCCCTACCTCCCACGCCATTCCAGCTCCCAAGGCATCTCAGCACACCCTGGGTCTTCAAGGATCCCTTCAGAAAATATCTATTCGGAGCCCTTCTTCTTCCTGAGGACAGAGTTAAGATCCAGAAAGTTTCAATGGCGCAACCTAGGTCACACATCTGGTTGCTGGCAAGTTGGGTACTAGAATTCATACCTGTCCACAGGTCTTTTCATTCTACCATAATAATCCTTTGATTCCTAGGCCAGCCCCAAAAATTGTGTAGTGAGCTCTCTCACACCTTATCGCAAATGCAGTATTGTACTATAGAATCAAAGGGGTTGCCTGCATCTAAGGTGACTCAGAAAACCCCCCCTCCCCGTGCGGTCCTGGTGGAGGAGGGCCAGGTCCTTCCACTGAAGCTCCTAGAGACTGCTTCCCCTGAACTACTGGTCCTTCCCCACACCCAGGGAAGGCAAGAGGCAGGGGATGGCACCAGTGGGCAGTTTTACCAGTGGCAGGGGAAAAAGCAGGAACCCCTGGGGTCAAAGGAACATTAACTGTATTTATGAATTGAGCATAGATAGAAGCTATCGTAATACCACGAAAAAAGACAAGATTCAAGGACATCTTGCAAGTAGGTACCATAGAGATTTTCTTTTGTCTTTAATTTTTATTGCTGATGGACTTAAATACAGCTGCACACCTATCCTCTTCATTTGCTGGGATTTCAAGTCTTGCTGACTGCGCTTCCGGTCTGGGCAGAACTTTGAGAAACCTAAGAAACTTCTCTAGAGAGACCTTTCATTTGAAGTAGCTTGTTCCCATTGAAGCAGTGCTGTAGTTTTTTCCCACCTTGGTCTCACAGTTAACTTTCCCATCATGCGGCTGCTTTTTCTAGCACAGATTCTCTTGGTCCACACGCTTCTCAAGTGAGTTCTGTGTGGGTTGGACGCCCGACTCAGATCTTCTCATCAGAAAGGGTAAGTTCTCTTGTCAGGCCCTTCTTTTCTCAATTATCCCACCTCCCTTACAACTCTCAGGCTGGTGAGAAATCTTAATAGTCTCCTGTAACCACAATTTGAATCCCTAAAGCTTTCTTTGAAACAAATTACACTTCTCATGCCATCTGAATCTAACAGTGTTCCATAGAAGAGTCATGTTGACTGCCGCTGACAACAAAATGGTGCGCGGAAATGCAGGTATCACCCACTCTTCTCAAGTTCATGTTACGCAACTTCATTTTGCTGAAGGACCTACATCGGTACCTGCTTTTGCTCACTGAGTGAAACACAAAAGGGATTTCCACTTTTAGGGGGAAAAAAAAAAAGGCGGTGAAACGCTCCAAGTGTTGCGTGTCTGTGTTGCACTGACTGAGCCTCTATGGAAGCATCGGGCACCGGAGCAGGGGCAGTGGCCCCTGCCGACCCCGGCTGCAGGACCCAGAGCCTCCCTGAGGGGCAGGCCGCCCTGGCTTTGTACTGCGTCCAGGAGTGTGTGTGCTTTATCTTCATCGAGTCTGTGTATCCATTAGCAAGATAGGGCCTAAGGTAGCAGAAAAGCCCAAGAGAGGTTATTTTCTGGGATCTGGGAACACTCAAAAAATTTTCCATATAAATTAAGGATCATGGCTTTCTCCGTGTTACCCTATTTCAGCTTCCAAAAGTTTTCGCAGGACTGCCTTACGTTCAGAGAGTGGGGGGGAATCCTGTAGTTCGCTTCTCCTATTTGGAAAGGAGCACCAACTGGCTGATACCTTTGAGAAAGGATGAATAAATCTCCTAGGGGTTTTGGTACTAAAAGGTTGCAAAATACGAGATAATTACATCTAAAGTGCCATACAGAAAAGAGAGGCTAGTTTGTAATGTCAGAAGTATTTTCTGAACAGTAAAAACCCGATTCTCCTACAAATATGTAATATGTTGAAGGTTGATAGAACTCATCAATGAGGAAAAAAAAGCCCCATATATTGATGGGGCTCAGGACATACAAAGCAAATGTGAAAGCTGAAGGAATCTGAGAAACTGCAGGTGCAGGAAGACTTTGTGACCTTCCCCTGAAGCCGATCCCAAGACCCTCAGGTGAGAGGCACCCTCCTACATCTGAAGGAAAAGGAGCACCCTTATCTCTGAAGGGGAGGGACACCAAGAGAAATCTGATGGAGCAGACCTTGCTTTTCCCCCAGTTTACTATACTCTCCCTTTTGTTCTATTTTCCCATGACTCTCCACTCCTCGTCAAGCCTAGCATAAAAATGCTCAGGTTTCCCTCCCTTCTCCTATGGTCCTCCATGCCATTCCTTACGTTCCACATGCTTTGTGTAAGCAATATCATGCTGTCAGTGACACTTTCCATTAAATAAGAGTGATACCAAATTAATAGTTTTTGGAAGATTTCAATAAAATGATGACTATGATAAAAAAAATGCTCAGGTTTAACTGCTTCTTTGGGTCTTCATTTCCTTCTGAAGGCTCCCATGTCATGTAGAACTTAAATAAACTTGTGTGCTTTTCTCCTGTTAATCTGTCTTTTGCTATAAGAGCTCCAGCTTCGAAGGTAGCTTAGAAGAACTCAGAATGATAGAGGAAAAATTTTTCCTCCTCTAATACAAATATACACACATATACACACATATATATTCAATGAATGACCAGAAGAAGAAGATCGCAAAGTTAGATCAACACTAATGGCAATAAGACTAATCTCTTGGGTTGTCTTCACTTTGGACAGAAATTGTTTGCAGCACGTTGATTTCTACTTTTTATGACCCACCTTTCCAGAATCTGAGCTCTAATTAATACAAGAGTATGTCAAAGTTACATTTCCCTAAAAAAGTCAAAGACTCCTGTGGTTTTGTAGATAATGCTCTAGTAGGTCTTTAAATGTAGCAAATCTTGTTGCCCTATTTCTAGGCTTTCCGTAGTTTTACTTAACGTAGTTTTTGGCTCTAAATACTGCAACCCTGTGACTTGGTCACCGAACTCTGGCAAGGAATATCTCATCGAGGAATCCCAAACACCTACAGATTTACACGCACCTCCAACATGCATAATCTCACATGCTTCTGACCCCAGCCCTCTGAGATTTTCAGGTATCTTTATTCTTACATGTAAGCAAACAACGGTTCATAAGGATTGTGACTTACCCACGTTCTTGGTCAGAGCCGGGACACAGCCTCAAAGCCAGATCTTCTGAGACCAAACCCCAAGCACGTCTCTCGGTAGTACTGTCCTCCGCATCCCCGCACACTTGTAGAGAATCTCGTTTTAAATAGTCTTTCTATTGAGGGAACAGGAGGCAGGTGGCCAGTGTTACAGATGAGACACCGAGGACCAAGATCACCTGCTCTCAAACGGCAGAACCCATAGAGGGCCCAGGTGCTCTGCACAAGCCCCCGGAGTCAGCCAGGCTGTCTCCTGCTGCTGACCCATACTCCATCTCTGGATGCCAAGACTACTAGACAAGTTGAAGTCCCCCCACGCCTCTGCTCTACCCAGGCCTAGTGGCCCTGCTAAGTGACCTCAAATTACTCCTTCCCCAAGCAAACTCCCTTTCCAGCCCGTCTAGCTCCCAGCCTCCTCCTGGAGCAGGCTGATAAGACTCTAAGGTGTTGGTCACTGGCAGCAGCTAAAGCTGCGGTTCCTACCAGGGTTATTTGCATTTTAAAAGCTGATTTGAGCTGCTTTCTCGCCCTCTGCCTAACGTGTGGGCAGAAGAGAGGACTGAGAGCCCTGCAGACCCTCTTGCCCCAGGCACTAGCTGCAAATGGAACTATGGCTTACACTTTTGACTTCTTTTTTTTTTAAGATTTTATTTATTTGAGAGAGAGGGCGTGAGCAGGGGGAGGGGCAGAGGGAGAAGCAGACTCCCTGTTGAGCAGGGAGCCTGACACAGGGCTCCATTCCAGCGCGCTGGGATCATGAGCCACGCCAAAGGCAGACACTTAACCCAGCTGAGCCCCCCAGGCGCCCCACCTTTGACTACCTTCCTACTGTACATCGCTGTTTTAAATTATAAAATATGAACCTAAAAATGGTAATGAATTCTTGGGGAAGTTTCTATGTGATTTCTTAGCCAATATGTAACTCAAAAGTACAGGTGTTATTCTGCATTTTGGGTCAAGGGTTGCTGAAATGTTCGATGTTGAACATGTCAAAGATGGGAACTTTGATTTCCAAGTCATGACTTCCAGAGTCCTCACCGGGACTTTTCCAGCAATCCCCAAACACCATGAGCCTACCTGCCCCTATGGAAGCCTGGTCCTGAGCGAGCCCCAGCTGTATGTCCTTTACCAAACGTAAGCACTTTACCAGTTTCAAGTTCATGTATTTAAACAGCATCTATCCTATTTCCCCATCCTCCCAGCCCGTCGTAACCACCATCTACTTTTGTTTTTACTAACGGTGGCTTTTGCTGATTTCACCTGTGATAGCATACAGTATTTCTTGGCTGTCTGACATCTCATTTGGCACTAATGCCTTCAAGATCCATTCACATTGTTGCAAATAGCAGGGTTTTCCTCTTTCTGGTGGCTGAAGTATATTCCAATGTATGTATGTGTACATATGTATATATATATATACACCATATATTTTTTCTATATTGATGGACATTTAGTTGGTTTCTAGGCTATTGCAAATAATGCTGCAATGAACTAAAATATGGTATGTGATATGGGCAACAGTACTGTACTATAAACATCAAACTTGCTAAGAGACTAGGTATTTCTCACCACAAAAAACAGTGAGGTGTTGGCAATGCTACAGTAGCATTCACATTGCAACATATAAATCTGTCCGCTGACATGTTTACACCTTAAACTTAGACAACGCTACATGTCAATTTAAAATTTTTAAAATGTTTTAAAGCAAAAAAATAAAAGCCCACATATATAAGCTCATTAAATCCTCACAGTGACACATGACATGTGCATTATCTTTTTGTAAATGAAGAAACTGAAGCTATTGGCTATGGATCTTTTCCAAGGATGCCCAGTGGAGAGAGCCAGGCTTCACATCGCAGCATGGTTCTGAGCTGGTGCCCCTGCCTCTCATTTTACTGGATTTTCATTTTCAAAAGGGGTGTACTTTGCATGCAAACATAGAGCAGAAGACACCTCATCCTAACCCTGTTCACCTCTAGGAGTCCGGCAATCAACAAAAGTTTGGAAAGTTCACATCCTTCCAAATATATATTCCAATATAATATATATTCCAATAGTATATATTTTAGCTGAAAAGCTACTACAGAAAAGCAAAGCAGGGAGCACCTGGGTGGCTCAGTGGGTTAAGCGTCTGCCTTCGGCTCAGGTCATGATCCCAGGGTCCTGGGATCGAGCCCCGCATCGGGCTCCCTGCTCAGCTCCTCCCTCTGCCCCTCCCCACCACTCGTGCTCGCTCTCTAATAAATAAATCTTAAAAAAAAAAAAGGAAAAGGAAAGCAGGCTTACGTAGAGAGAGAGGAAAATACCGAACACTGTATTTTACCATCTGTACTAGGCCCTGACGCTCAGACCCACCATTATTTTATGTATCACAGAGAAAGCAAGCTGCCTGTTAAAAATGACCAGACTAAGATGCCATCAACTAAGATGCATCCTTTTGGGTTTGTTCAACTGTGATCAAAATGTGCATTGTTACAACTGAAGAAACAGAGTAAGATCCAAGCGGGGCAGCACCAGATGACAGACGAAGGAGCTTGAGGTCCCAGGGGTGGGGGCAGCAGATTCCACAGTTTCTCTGGCAAAGGCCCAGGATGCTCAAGCTGGTATTACTCCCACCCCAGAGGCTAACTAGATGCTACTTTATGAGAGTATCGGTACCCATTAACTAATCATCGTGGCCAAGGGAACGGTGGTGATTTGGGAGACCTGGGTCATATGCACCTGGTAGAGGCAGGCCCGTGAAAGGTGGGAGGGGAACCCCAGGGGTGCCAGACAAAAACATAAGTCCACCAGGTTATTAACACAAGCAGACACAGTGGATTCCAACAGTTCAATATTTGGAACTAGACTTAGGTATTAAGCAATAAGGATGGAGCACAATTGTTGATTTGGCAAGAAAAAGAAAACCTGACTTGTCTTTTCTCCCCCACGTGGCTTTCTTGCTGTCACACACCCATCTTGAAGAAGCCTGGTCTTTCTTCCCACCACCGCACACTGTTGAACGTCACAGCGAGTCATGTCTTTACTGGTAGGTGTATCAGTAAAAATACGCGTTCCAAATGCAGGAGGATTTCTATCTAAAAGTCAAGTCTGTTTTCAAGCATCTGGAAATCATTTAAAATATCTGAATTATTCATTATGCTTGATTATAATCATCAAGAGCACAGTCAGATGATTCTCATAACCTTACCAGATTCCTATCACCTTCCATTCAAGTGGTCATCACCCAGCAGGCACAACTCAGCACTAATTATTCTCCCTCAAGACATAATTAATTCCCCTCAGAACAAGAGAGCATGGACCAAAATTTCTCAGTACCACGTTTTTGCAGCTTTGTCCACGTAGATTCAGCAGGGGGCATGAATCCATGTTTAAAAATTGGATAAAACATTTTGATAAAAGATTCCAAACACTATTCCTTTATAGGGATGGGAGTGGAACCAGCAGCACATCTTCCGAGGCACTGCTTGGGGTACAAACATGTACACAGCAATCAGCGTCTGTTTGCACACTTTGGAATGCAGAGCAGAGCCGCCATCTAGTTCCTGCTCAGAAAAGTGGGAGTCGTGGGATCCAAATAGCAAGCTCTATCTCTTGGGTAAGAATGGTCATTTAAAAGCTTTAAGAATTCACTGGGGAAAAGGTTAGGGAATTTGGGTCACTTTGGTGGTGGTGGTTTTCAACTGAGGTGAGAAAAGATGGATTCGTTGGTGGCCATAACGAATACCACAGACTGGGTACCTTCAACCACACAACTTCATCTCCTCCCGGTACTGGAGGCCAGAGGTCCAAGATCAAGGGGTCAGCAAGGTGGGTTCCGTCCAGAGGCTTCCTTCCTTGGCTGGTAGACACTGTCTTCTCCGTCTTCATGTGGTCTTCTATGTGGGTTGTGTCCTCATCTTCTTGTAAGGACACCAGTCATACTGGATTGGGGTTCACCCCTAGGGCTGTATTCTACCTGACTTACCCTTTTAAAGGTCTGTCTTCAAATACGGTACATTCTGAGGCACTTGGGGGAGGGGGGTTAGAATTCCAACACAAAAACTCAAAGAAGTCAGCCTGTACCAGGTGCAGGTTATTATAAACTTAGTTTCCTTGGGTTAAGCAAGGTCACAAGTGAGAAAAGAGCTCAAGCAGCAGATTTTTGCGTTTAGTTCATTAGTTTGGGTATAGAATGTTTATGGTTAGTGACTCAGTATTAACTGCTGTTTTTGAGACCTTGTGCTCTCTTATTCTAAAAATACACACACACCCTCATCTTTCCAAGACTTTTAAGATGTAATCTTTTCAAAACTTCTTTGAAAATAGTAAGACAAGTGCCATCTCATGTAAGAGCCAGTCCTCTGAGAGCGAGCATGCAGGAAGCCATTTCCTGCAGGAGTCCTTATTCCATTATGCAAACGCACAGCACCCCAGGCTTAAAAGGAAAACAAGGTTCTTCCTTCCCTGTAGGCAACGTCTGATTCCAGGGAAAAGTATGGGGTTGGTGCAATCTGAGAACTGCAAAAAGCTCTATTTGGAAATTAAAGACATTCTCAAATCAAGCTCTTTCCGTGGAAAATAAACCCTTCAGCCAGCCCGGTTGCTTTCGGTTTGGTTAAAACCATTTGTAGATTTCTGCTAAAAATAAAAATGGTCCAAACTCACAAGAACAGAGTAAAGAGGAGAAAAGCTATCGGTGAGTGAGCACTAGCAACAAATAATCTGGAAGAAGCGAAAGCAGTGAAGAAAGAGGCAGGGCAGAGAAAGGTGAATGCCAAGTGCATGTGGGGAGCAAGCGAATTCTCACCATGATAGATGCAAAATGCTGGCAGTGTGAGGTTCTAGGTACTGCGGAGACGCCTGGGGAGGAAAACGGGGACTGCCCCAAACTGGTTTACTATCACTCTGTATCTTGGCAGAAGGCCGACAGTGTATTTTCTGGACTTGCACGGGTTCAATTCCTCCAGGTTTGGGGCCCAGGAACGAGAGAGCATGAGGGAGAGGCGCTCTCCTTACTCTAAGTCGCTGGGTTAACTCAAATCTGCGCCCTGAGTGCTGAGCAGCCAGGGTACTGGCTGCCAGGTGGACTTCTCTCCAGAGGCGCTGAAAGGCCCCAGATGAAAGGCCAACAGATCCTGACATCTGGAGGGCTTTGGTGAAACAGCAGCTTCCACACCTGTGCAGTGAACCCTCAGCAGGAGAGAAGAGGAAAACACCTGCCCCTTTCTCATCAGTTGCCAGTGTCTGAAATGTAGAGGGAGAGCCAGAGATCTCTCTAGGAGAGCCTCAAACGTAGGACAGAGACCAAGATAAACAAAGAGCAGATAACAGTCTCAAGAGAGACAAAGCAAAGTAAAACACAATGAAGTAAAATAAACATAAAAGACAACATCCTGAGACATAAGCACATCCAAGGCACAAAAAGAGGACACTTCCGTGGGAAGGGAAGGGCTGGTGGAAGAAGCAGAGGAAATATGTCACTCATTTCTGGGCAAAGGAAAAAGCCAAAGCCCAAGAAGTAAAAATTAGAGGATCAAACCAAGCACTCAAAATCGCAGTTAACAGGAGTTCCAAAGAAGAAAGAAAACAGAAAAAAAAAAAAGTCAGAGGAATAATGTAACTCCCAGAATGGAAGAGCCTAAGTCTTCTACAACGTTGCCAAGTGCCCAGCATGAAGCATGGAAAACAGACACGTGTCATATACCAACGCACAGTTTCCTGCAAGATAAGGCAGCTGGGGATTAGAAACAGTGCTAACCTCCCCCAGAAGCCCTGCTCCCCTGCAAAAGGCCACATATTAAAAAAACTGAGAATAAGGATGGCGTTCGGCTTCCACAGCAACTCTACATCAAAGAAAATATTGACCAATGTCCTTAAAATTCTGAGGCAAAATTAATTTCAAACCAGAATTCTATATCCAGCTAAACTAGGTACCCAGGTGTGAAAGGGTGTGAATGAAGACATGCGGACTTTAAAATTTTATCTGCATTCTTTCATAGGAGGTTATTACAGATTGTGCCTCATTCAAGAGTGTTAAATAAGAAAGAGAAATGTATGGGATCCTGGAAATGGGCTTTCCATAGGAGAAATGGAGGGAAGGCCCAGGATGATGGTGGTGGTTGTACCGAAGTTCCTCAGGACATCCAGAAAGCCAGCTGGCTCCGGGAGGAGTGTTTAAGGGAAAAACAGGAATGCCAGTTGACTCAATGTGTTAGTGTGGAAATTAAGATTCAGAGATAGTCAGGTTAGCACACTTTCAGCTGACAGTTTCTCAAGATCCAATTCAAAACGGCCTGATAAATGGGCTTACTGTCTCACCTAACCACACGTCCAGCAGTAGGACAGCTCCAGGTGTTGATTTATCCGCAGCTCGACTTCCCACCTTTGGCTCAGCCGTCATCAGCACGCTCTCTTCTACCACGGCCGCAAGACGACACCAGCTCGAAGCATCGTCAGCACATCTAAGGTTGGCTGGCAGGAAAGGGACTGTTCCTTGGGGGTCTATGGTCTAAGAAACCTTTCCCAGGAACACCACTTCCAAGGTTCACTGGCCAGGCTCCTTAAAATCCACCAATGACTTAAAGATACTATTTATTTATTGGAGAGAGACCGAGAGCACGAGTGGGAGGGAGGGGCAGAGGGGAGAGTGAAAAGCAGACCTCCTGCTGAGCAGGGAGCCTGATGCGGGGCTCGGGAGCTCGATCCCAGGACCCTGAGATCATGACCTGAGCCGAAGGCAGACACTTCACCGACTGAGCCACCCAGGTGCCCCCCCAGGGCAGTGAAAAGTCTTAATCTATATTTTCCTATAACAGAAGTCAAAAGAAAATGCCTACAACTAATAGATCAAACAAACAAAAAAAACCAACAAAAACCCACATCTGCATTTACGAACTAAGCAGAGCTGAAAAGAACTGGAAGTCCTTACTTCTGGGTGGACAGGGCAAAGCAGGGGTGCGGAGGAAGGGCTGCTGCTTTGGTTCTGCTCCAATTTGAAAATGATGTATGGTACTTTGTTTAGTCTCCTAGACGGAACAAATAGTAGGGCTTTTTCTCCGCTTCTCAACGCGCCCTTTGTATGGAAAACACACTCACAATGTGTTCCTCAAACGAAAGCAAGCTCTGATGTGGCCTTTTCCCCATCTACCTCCTCATCCCATCCCACCTCCAGCCTGAGGCTCCAAGCCAAAGGCCAGTTACAGGTATCAGCTCTTCCGTTCCCCGGGTGGGTTCCATGTTCCCGGCAGGAGAGGGGGAGGGAGGGATGCTGGTGTCTTATATGTGGGGGATTGGGCCGCGCAGTCTGGTTCAACAAGGCACAGCAGTTCTCCAGCAGGTGGAGCGCAGGGGCAGACGGGCGGGGGCGTCCTGACCCCGGGCTAGAGAAAGCCCCGAGGCTTGGAATCCAAGCAGGTGGGGGCTACAGGGGCCCTGAGGAGTCTACCAACCCTTCCACCCTGGGCTGCTGACCACCAAGCACAGTTAGAAAATTCAAACAACCTCCTCACACTTAAACTTCTGCAGCACTGTTAACAAACGTGCATCTCCCTTCTTCTAACGCAGACCCTATAAAGGCTTCAACTATTTCAGGCAAAGTCTCAAGGCAGAAAGTCTTATCACAAGGGGTTAGCTCCTTGGAAGACCTGGCTCCAGAGACAGGGAGATTCTCCCAGTGACCTTGATCTTAACACCGCTACCACGGTGATGCCCTCATTTCTGTAGCACATGTCCCCCTAGGAGCCTTTCCTTACTCCAGGGCCTTTCAAACAAAACCTAACCTGGAACCCAATCCCTAAGGAAGCGGGGAAGGCGGCTGCTCTGGCTGCAGGGTATCCCCCTCCCTGTAGCCCCCAAACCCCAAGGCTACCGGAAGTTCCCCCAAGCAAAACTATTCACTTTCACCTCTGCTCCCACCACAGACTACCCTGGGCTCCTTCTTGCTAAGCCCTGCCTTCCTTCAAGGTCCCCAGGCCCCACCTCCTCCATGAAGCCTTCTCAGACTACTGCTTCTCAAGACGTCTTCTCTCTTGAATCAACTCATGCTCCTACGTGGTATGTATTTGGTTGGTCCCAATGTCTAGGATGGTTAAACTCTTATGTTACCGCCTCACATCTAATTTGCTCACTACTCAGTATGATAGAGGACTTGGCTGGGATTAAAAAAAAAAAAAAAGACCATTTTTAGAAATCGTTTTATAAATAGACCTCTTATACAAAAAAGAAACATATACAGAGCACCCAGATTCCCAGGAAGGTGGACCCGAGCCTTTCTTCTCCACACTGGGAAAAGAGGACAGGAAAAATGATTCTCTCTTGTTCTTAACTGTGTCCACTATGCGGCCAGTTTTTCAAGTAGCATTTCTATTCCTTTGCTGGTGTTTTTGTTTTTTTCCAGTGTTGGAATGAGGCCTTTCAATCCAGCCTTGACTTTGTGTGCAACTTCTTGATCGGAACTCTGGAGAAGGCTGAAGAGAGAAGACAAAGATTAACAAACAAAGAAATCATGTTTCATAAAAACCCCTAATCATCTGCAATTACTATCACGACACAAGGTATAAACAATTCATTGATTTGTGAGACAAGTCTTGTAATTATAAGTACATCGTTTGAATTCTCCAGCTGAATGATGGGGGCTGGTAGCCTACGTTCTGAAACCACATCAACAGAAAACCTTCTCTAATCTTGCTGGGAGAGTCACTCCCACGTAGGCGCAACTCCGCCCCGTACAGAATTGGTCCGACATTCACTGTGATTGACACCCTGTCTTAGAAGTATTTCCTGCATGTATTCTATCTTCCCTTCCCCACCGAGATGAACTCAAGAACAGAAACCTTGGGTTTTACTTCCTGATTTCGTGGCAGCACACGTGCAGAGCAGATGGCCGAGAAGTGCCATGTGACCGAAGGAGCGGGAGCGGAGGGGTGCAGAGAGGAAAGGCAGAGGGCCCGCCAGGGAAGCAGGGAAGAGTCAGCCTCCTCAACTTTGTAGCTAAAACGTGGGAAGGGGTGAGCAGCTTTACCTTGGAGCCTAATGGCCTAGATGTGAAATCTACCTCTGCCACTCAGTAATTGTACAAGCAGGAGCATGCTATTTAAATTCTCTAAGACTGTTTCCTGACCTATAAATGGGATCAGCAACACAATCCACCTTCTACCTCAGAGAGTTTTTGAGGCTCAAATGATCTCGTACCTAAAGCACCCACACAGAGCCTGACCCTTAGTAAGCACTCAATACACGTGAGCCATTAAAACAAATAAACAAGTCAGCTCCACTTTCTGAAACCTTGCTAGAAAGCTCTATCCCCACAAGTGAATGGAGTCCAGGGGAGTCCTGGAGGCTGGCAACGGGAAGGCCCCTTTCACTTTAAACAGGGGCTGGGACACAGGGGCCTGCCTGTAGAACGCCAGGGCTGAGTCTCCTGGCTTCCCCCCTCTTCACGACCACACATTAATGCTGACCTCATATGCATCCTAGAACCAATCACATGGCACTTCCCAAAGCCCCTGGTCCTGAGGCCTTCCACCACGTGCACAGAGAGGAGGGTGAGTCAGCAGCGCCAGGCAGCACGCTGCTGTTTGCGGGAGACAAGCGACAAGTACAGCCCGCCACCTGCAAAGCCGAGGAAGTTGTTACAAGTCCCTTTTAACAGGTTTGTGACTCCCTGGGCGGTTCTTATTTTCTATACCAGCTAAGCACATAGTGACATAATGCACAGCAGTAATAAAGGTTAGTATTTGTCGAACACACGCACTGGATGTAACCATCTCATGCAGTCTGCACAACGACCTGTCATGATCCCGAATCTGGTTTTCTAACCAAAAAAACTAAGTTTCAGAAAAGCTGAATAATTTGCCCAAGACCACACAGTGAGCTGGGACTAGAACCCAGGCAGTGAGCCTAAAGCCCATGATGCTCTAAACGCTAGAAAATTCTGTTTCCCTGAGTCATTTTCAGACTGCATACAAGGCTGAAACTAAAATTTTTTTTTTTTTTTACCCATGATGCCTTTTCACTTATTGTAAAAAAGATTTACGGGGGAAAAACACTGCATGAGTTTGAAGTAAAATATAAAGAAGCAGAGAATTTTACCAAACAAGTCAAGCACGTGACAGTTATTCTAAAACCACATAACACTGATTATGTTTTATAATCACTGTTATATTATTGTCTTAATCAAGTGTTAGGTCATCTGGAGTTCAACTTCCCTTCAGAACCTCAAATATTGTACTAGTGGTCCACCTCTAAGTAGTGTTCCACAATAAACCTGCAGTAGCCTTCTGATGTTTGAAATCCACCCAAATGGAGCTATGATCGACGAGCAAGCTCTACAAATTAACTGCATGGCACGGCTGAAATTTTTAGTTAATTGAGTGTTAATGAAAGGATATGTCAGTAGGACATGTTAACACTCTAAATGCCCGGTAAAAAAACTTCACATTAAATACGTCCATGTTTCAGCTAAAGGATTCTGACTATTCAACATCAACTGGAAAATTAGCTAATTTCAATGAGAAATGAACAAAATGATCTGCACCACCCACATATTTGGAGATCCTGATCTACCCAAAGAAATGAATGCCCGAGTGTATCTGTGAGTCTATGTGTTCCAAGTCAAATTATATACTGAATAAAGACTTGTAACATTTACAAACAATGCAGATTAAATTGCATGGCTTGTTGTACGTGAAACACTGTGGGAAATTCAAATTTAAGATTGGTATCTTTTTCCAAACCTCGGTAACACAGCAGGGGGAAAAAAAAAATCAACAGTGATTGCTTCACAAACCAATCTATTTTAAATGGATGTTGTCAATAGAAGGCTTTCACATCCAGGAATAGAACGCATGGAAGTTGAAGTTTCAATGACCTGTGAATTATAAACTCTACATAACTCTGTCTGGAGAATAATAAACAAGTGGAGCGCATGCCACGATTCACAAATCATCACTTTTCTACCATTTTAATTAGAAATAAACAATTAGCTTGCAGACTTCACTAGCAAATGCCTCCAAAATCCTTTTAAGAATACGTGGAAATCACAAAAGAAAAGTGCATGTAAAGTCAGTCATGATTTAAAAAGCAACTCTGTCATAGTTTTCAGAGGGACAAGGCTAATCCATTAAAAAGAACTCAATTACAATTTTGGTCAAAACCATAAACGTGGTGAGACCATCAAATGATACAAATATTGTATGATCTCTCTTTATATGTGGAATCTTTTTAAAAAAATATTATTTATTTGAAAGAGACAGAGAACATGAGTGGGGGGAGGGGTAGAGGGAAAGGGACAGACTCCCCGCTAAGCAGGGAGCCCAACATGGGGCTCGATCCCAGGACCCCAGGATCATGATCTGAGCTGAAGGCAGGTGCTTAACCAAATGAGCCACCCAGATGCCCCTCTTGTATGTGGAATCTAATGAAAAACAAAACAAAAAAAACAAAACTCAAAAAACCAAAACCAACCAAGCTCATAAATACAGAGAAGAGACTGGTAGTTGCCAGAGGCAAGAAGTATGTGTGTTTGGGGGAGGGTCCGGGGGAAGGTGTGGATAGGGATAAAGGAGATCAAAAGGTGGTAATAATAATAAAACAACATTTTGAAGAGAAAAAAACAAAACAAAAAAAGTGATGTGGTCTCTTCTGCATCTGTCTCTCAGGATGGTGGAAATGGGTTGCAATAGGCTTACAGGAAGGAGGACCAGGTTAGGAGTTGTGATATTAGCTGAACTAAAGGCTTATTATTTCGTAATGTTTATTTTAAGTCAAACAAATGTTAAATGCATTAGGTGAACTAGTTGGTATAGATCTCTTTTTTTGAGATAAGTAATTAATAATGGCAAGAATAAAGCTCCAGAACTTGGCAAGTCCTATGAATTATATAATTTGTAATAACTGGGTGTTGGAGGGCTCCATAATCTGGGGGGAAAAGGAGGTAGTGAAAGGGATCTCTATAAATTAGTCATATGTAAAGAGCTTTCCTGAGAGTGGGAAAGAGAGAGAGAGAATACAATTATATTTTGGTTGAAACCATAAATGGGGTGAAACAACCAAATGAGACCTTGTGAATGTCACAACTTTACAATCCTTGAATCCAGAAGAGGGCGGATGAGTAAGGACTGACTGGAAGAGTTAGGCCTGGTTTCTACTATTTGGTACACTTGTCTAGACCCTGAGTGACTGTGAACGATTAGGAACAAAGATCGGAAGCGAGAAAGAAGGTGAAGGAAGCGCCTTCTGCGTGAATAGGCATTCAGGAGGAGGGCCCTGCGTAGAAAGGCGCACATCATACATACCTAGAAAGAATAATGGCACCACGGTTTACATTAGCCCAGGACTTCAGGTTCTTCATACCAACATGCTCAACAAGTGTTTTTGCAAAACAACCTGAAAAATATACTGAAACTCAGTGAACACCATACAAGATTTAAACTCCCCATCTCTGTCCCTACAGCCCTTAAGTCTGCAAACATATTTTAATAAAAAAGTGCATAAAAAGAGTTCTCACTCAACCTCCCTTAACACTAAAAGTTCCAGCTCCGATTTATTTAATGTCTTTTTAATACAGCTATTTCTTTCAACTCTGGTCCGAGTCTTAAACTATGTTTAGCAGTAATTACTCAAGACAAACAATGAATTCTTATAAAACGCTCACTTGCTCATGTTTGCATCTCTTTGTACTCTTTAATGATTTAACCCTGACCTGAAAGGTATTCAGGGAGTCAATGTTTGACAGCAGCACTTCATGCTTGGATGGAATCAAGGTCTCCCTTGTGAAAAATGCTCACTCGGAAGGTGCCACGAATAACACTAGTGGTCAGGTGGTGTTCTGGCTAACACCTGGTAATTTCTCTCCACAAAGCTGGACATTCACCCATCAAAAATATTATTCATCTTTTGTTAATTATTTCGTATGTTGTTATCAGATTCCTCAGTTCTTGATATATCATCTTCAATTCACTGTGCCATCTAAGTGTAACTAATTTTGGACAACGGAGAAACTCTGAAAGCTAGGATCTGGTGCAGATGGAAGTGTGGGAAACCTATACTGAAGGCAAGTACCTTGGGTAGGTAGCATGTGTAATTCATCCAAAGAGACCCAAATGTGAGGACTCTTTAAAAGCCAAGAGGCCTATGGCTTTTTAGCATTTCACAGCACACGTTAAGGAAGGACCGTAATCAGCTAGTGAGGCAGACAGTGTGAGCACAACAATATTTCTAGAATGCTGCCCCCCCCCACCCCCGCCAGAGGTGGAATCAATGTCTTCTTTTGAATTCTGGTGGGCCTTTGTGACTGACTTAACCAAGAGAGTGTGGGAAGAGTTACATTCAATAACTTCTGAGGCTAAATCATGAAAGCACTGCACACCTGCTTTCTTCTCTTAAAACCCAACCACCATGTTGTGAAGAAGCCCGAGCAGCCCCGGGAGTGGGACCGAGGCTGCCGGACTGAGCCACTGCCAGCCATCGTCCAAATGGACACGCCGACCCCAAGCGTAGCAGCCCCAGAGGACTGAGCGGAGCAAAACCAAGCTCCACCAAACTCTGATCTGATGTTGTTCGAGAACTACCAAGCTTTGAGGTGGCTGGTTACACAGCAAGAGATAACGAAGGCAGCCACACTGGTTTGGTGCTGCATGAATCTGATACGCACGTGAGGGCCATACAGGCGTGTTTTAGAGCTGTCAGTGTAACTGAATTAAGGAAAACTATCACTAGAACATTCTTTGGATTTTAAAAGCAAGCCAGACAATTCTTTAAATACGAACTCAGCTCAACTGTGCACCAACTTCTTAATAATGAAAAAGAGGATTCAATATGTTATTTTTTCTTCAAAATTTGTTACAAGCAGCTTTGTCTTTCACAAAAAGTTTGTGATGAAAAACAGCCCCGAGTCTCTATTCTTAAAGGCAGAGTGAGAAGCAACAGCTCCACTGTATTGATTGCCTCACTAGCCATTAGAACTGCAACTTGCCTCAACACATAAATTCACGATCTGTCCCTTTTTTCAGACACGATGACAGAAAGCACAAACTGCTCGAACTCAGTGGGGGAGATCTCCTTAGTGGCTAAAACGCTGGATGGAGCTTGAATTTAGTTACAGGAGGTCTGCTCAAAGACGGGGCCGAGAAAGGAATGGTATGCAACTTTTCAGTTCGATTAAAAGACACTGTCCTTCTCTTGAAAGCTGAGCTTCCACAGAGCAGCCAGGAAGGCTGTGAAAGACCACAAAGGCCAAGGACTGGCTTGCTCTGTGGTCACATGTATTTCAATGCCAAACAGGCCTCAGTTCAAAATTCTGATGAGGACAATTTTCTTTTGCTTATCTCTTCCTCCAAACTAGAGATAGATATCCTGCTTTTCAGCTGGGGTAGTGACACTCACAAATGTCCCCCCGCCCCAGCTATCACCCCCCCATGGAACGGAATGGCATTTTAGGGCCCTGGTCGCTCCAGCTCAGAAGTCTGAGGCAGCAAGGGAGGAGAGGCAGTGAGGGAGGGTGGGGAAGAGAAAGGAAATTAAAGGACTCCAGGACATAAATTTCCAGTATTTACTAAAGCTTATCTGCAAGCACTAAATCATTTCTTGTCCAGAGACACCATTTCTAAACACTCAACAAATTTCATCTGAACGTAAATGGCGGGCATCAAGTTCAGGGCTGCCGGGGATTAGGAAATTCCACAGACGATACGGGAGAAGTTCAAAGTTTTATAGCCTACCTTCTCTTCCACTTTCCTTCATCTTCTCATCTTGTTCTATTAACCACTTCAGAACCAGATGTCCTGCGGGATGCTCTGCAACGTGAAGCTGGAAGGAAAACATACAAAGCTGTCTTCAGCCACGCCCTGGCCTACCATCTGTTCTCTACCTCGCACAGGTGAGGACACGGCCGCGTGGAAAGTTCCGCAATGCTGAGGAGGTCTTTAGGGAGAATGACCACGAATACCCAAAGGGCCCAGCGACCTCGTCTAATCCCCAGACTGACGCTCAGACGGATGTTCAAGGGAACCACTAAAAAGCACCGTGGCTCAGCTTCAGGAGCCCCCAGCTGAATGGCACCAGCACAGTGCCCGTCTCAAGATCACGCTAACCACCGTTCAGGTTGCAATAGCAGTTCTGAGGTACAAATAAACCTGTGGGACAAAACGTTACAGCAGAGAAACACGGGAAGCTGGGGCTGAATGATGTTTAGATATCAGCTGGTCCCACATACCTAGGATCTCTCCTTATGGAGCATGGGGGACAACGCTCAATCTCCTAGGGAGAAAACTCATACCTACATCTTCCCAACTTGATAATCTGCTCTGCTCTACGAGGGCAGGTCCCAGCCTTCTCTGAGGCGCATGGGCCACGTCGGGACACCGCGGGCTCCACGCACACGTCTGCTCGCCAAGCTTACGACCTAGTGCAGGACAAAGGCCCTGCCCGTCTGCCTTCTGCCTCCTCTCTTCCCTCTGCCAGCTGATCTCCTACCCTGAACACCTGAGCCTTCTGTTCTCACCCGTGCCGGGCCCCTTCTTCCTTCAGACGGCCGAACGTGCTCTTCCCTCCGCCTACAGTCTTCTTTCTGCCTTTCTCTACTGAGCTACAACCCTCTGGTTTCGGCGTAGCTTTCACTGCCTCAGGGAAGCCTTCCTGCAGACAGGCTGGCTCCCGTTCTCATACAGTCCCACAGAACCCGCAGTTTCCCTCAGCGCTCATCTCGATCCTAACTTACGTAATTATCTGTGTACATGTTCATTTAAATACTGTGCTCAACAAAACAGTAAGCTTGCGGGGCGGGGGAGGGACGGTGCCAACCACGGCCCCGCACAAATCAGGTACGTGAATCCATGAACTTCAGGTGTAAGGCGGAACTATCAAGGGCAGGAGCTATGAGAAGGAGCAGACTTCCTTAATGAGAGGGAACTGGGAAGACTTCCGCGAGAAGGACTCCGGGGACCTTGCGGGATGGGTGGGCCTTCTACAGAGACAGCACAGCAAAGCAGAGACACAGACAGCATCTGGGCTGAGGGAGGGGACGTGTGCAGACGCAGAGAGGTGCCGAAATCCACAGCAAACTCAGGACGGAATCAAGAGCACAGAAATACGCTGGACAAGCAGTGTGGGGCAGTCGTGGACAACAGAGAGCCGCACGGAGGAGATTGTCTCCCCCCCCTCTGTAGGTAACACGAAGTCGCGGGGAGATTCTGAGGAAGACGGTGCTGCCACGGCACTGTATCTTGAATTCACAGTGATCAGATGTGCTGTCAGCACGGGGTGAGTTGAGACAATGAGCATTCAAATTCTCTTTACGGCAATGTTCTCAGGGACAGGCGCTTCCCCCCTGCCCGGCGGTAGCACGTTACCTCTCCGTCCCTGCCACCCGGCTGGAGTGCGGCCGCTGCCAAGCCAGCAACGGCGCTCATGGCAGGCTGAACGTCTCCGACGGCGGCTCCCAGGATGTCGGGCACCAACACACACGCAGACCTATCCAGCACCAGGGCCCGGGCGTGTCCTTGCAGGTAGCTTAACAAAGCGGGAGAGATGGCCTCCAAGAGCTCTCGCCGGCGGATCGCTGCGTCCTTCTTACTGTCGGAACACGGGGAATGAGGCGTTAAGGTAAGATGAACAGCAAAGGAAATACAACGATCTTATCACCACAAAAACCTCTAAGGGCTTAAAACAGTCCGTGTCAAACTTATCGTAATTGTCTGTCTCTATTGTGTATGCAGGTAATAAGCAATTTAAGGGTGGCATACCCCTCTTTCATCTTCGTGTCCCCAGCATCTGAACAGTGCCTGGCACAGAACAAGCACTTACGTAATACCAAGCCAGCCCAAACCCATCAAAAACCCAAACAACAGCAACAACAAATTATAAGACAGGATTAGACCACTCTATGGACTCTACTCTCTAGAATACTTCATTATGTGATACCAGTAGCTTAAAAGGGAAATCAATTTCCGGTGAGGATGGTGGAGTGGGAGGACCCTAGGCTCACCTCCTCCCACGGATACAACTAGGTAGCACCCACATCAATGTAAATAACCCAGAGAACGACCACAGGATTGGCAGAACGGACTCTCCGTAGCTCAATGTGGAGAAGAGGCCATAACAGAGAGGAAGGAAGGGTGAAGACCTCCAGGACTGTCTATAGGAGGGCGGGGTGCAGTGGGCGTGGAAAAGGGAGGGAAACAGGCCCTCATGTCAGGCATCCCATGCACGGGGTGCCTGTATGGGGAAGACAAATCCCCACAACATCTGGCTTTGAAATTCAGCATGAGTTCTTACAGTCAGTGGGGCTTAACACCTGGAACTTTAAAGAAGGAGCGTGCTTGGCTTGGGAGAAGTGGGAGGGTGAGAGGAAATGGGAGTCCCCGCCTCAAGGAGACAGCACAACAAGCCGCCTGTGGAGACACAGCATAGAAGCCAGCAGGCTGAAAAGCATCTGGGAAACACGGGAGGGAAGTCTGCTTACTAATCTCACAGCCTGGGGCGGAGGGGCGGAGGAGCCAGGACCCTTGGGAGACGTCTCCAGGAACAAAGAAGAGTGGGTCATTCCCCTTCCCTGTCCCCCAGCCAAGATCCGTGGACACCTGCGGGAACCAGTGCCTGGACAACACTCTCCACGTGATTTGCTAACAGCGCGCCCCAGCCCTGCGCACTTCTGTGGACACACCCCCTCCAGCTAGGCCTCTGCTCCAGGGCCCCTCCCACAGAAGACCACTGCAGACCTTGCTAACACCACATGCTCCACACGGCCTTCTCTTGCAGACCTCCCTCCAATACACCCCTGGCCAGAGACCATCCAAAGCAGCTCTGCAAGCTGACAGGGGCCAGCACCACTCCAAAGCAACTCCTGCCCTGGGGAGAGCGAATGTTAACCACACACACACCAGTCCAATGCAGCTCCAGCAGTGTCTAGGGGCAGATATCTGGTCTGGCTACAGGCCCCGCCCACCAACGAAAGCTTCTCAGGGGACAACACTGCAGTTCGGCGCCACTGCATCTCTGGCAAACTCCTGGTCTGACAAATCAAGTCCAAGGCACCGCCCCTCCCCCGCCGGCCCACTAACAACACAGTCCCTGCCCACAACAGGGAAAGAGAGCCACTGCACATAATTGGAATGAAGGAAAAAGTGGCTCAGCCACAACAGTAGGGTGCACACAACACACACACTAGACACCCCTGAGTGCCAGGTTCTGGTGAACAGGGGACACGGCACTGCAGGGCACTACAGGACCTCTTCTGCATAAGGACACTACCTGCCAGAGCAGGAGACATAGCTGACTTTAACACACAGAAACAGACACAGGGAGTTAGACAAAGTGAGGAGACAGAGGAATATGTCTCAAATGAAAGAAGAGGACCAAAATCAGCAAGAGACATAAATGAAACAAAGAAAATTAATATGCCTGATAGAGATTTTATAGTAATGGTCAGAAAGATGCTCACTGGACTTGAGAAAAGAGTGGAGGACCTCATTGAGACCCTCAACAAAAAGATAGAAAATAAAAAGACAATCAGACATGAAGAATATAGTAACTGAAATTAAAAAAAAAAAATAGATGGAATAAGTAGTAGACTACAGGAAGCAGAACAGATCAGTGACCTGGAGGACAGAATGATGGAAAGCAGTAGGAGAGAAAGAGGAGAAAAAACAACAATAAAAAATGAAAATAGATTTAAGGGAACTCAGTGACATCATCAAGGGTAATAATATTCACATTATAGGGATCCCTGAAAAAGAAGAGAGAGAAAAGGGGCAGAAGACTTACTTGAAGAAATAACAGCTTAAAATTTCCCAAATCTAGGAAAGAAAGAAGATACCCAAATCCAGGAGGTACAGATAGCCCCTAACAAATTCAAACCAAGGAGGTCCACACCAAGATAAGGAATAATTCAAATGACAAAAAGTAGTGATAAAGAGAGAATTTTAAAAGCAGCAAGAGAAAAGAAAACATTTATATACAAGGGAAATCCCTAAGGCTATCAGTGGATTTTTCAGCAGAAACTTTACAGGCCAGAAGAGAGTGGCGTGATATATTCAAAGTGCTCAAAGAAAAAAAGCTGCAACCAAGAATGCTCTACTCAACAAGGTTATCATTCAGGATAGAAGGAGAGATAAAGAGTTTCCCAGACAAAGAGAAGTTAAAGAAATTCAGCACCACTAAATCAGGCCTACAAGAAATGTTAAAGTGGACTCTAAGTGGAAAGGAAAGACCATAAGCAGAATTAAGAAAAGTAGGAAGCATAAAAGCAGTAAAATTAAGTATATCTATAAATGTCAGTCAAGGGAGTCACAAAATAAAAGGATGTGAAGTATAACACCATACACCTAAAATGAGAGGGGGGAGGGGAAAACTACCAAACTTAGCGCTTTTAGAATGGGTTCCAACTAAGTGACCATCAACTTAACACAGACTGCTATATGCATAAGATGTCATATATAAACCTAATGATAACCACAATTCAAAAACCAGTAATAGATATGAACAGAATAAAGAAAAAGGAATCCAAGTATATCACTAAACAAAGCTAACAAACTGTGAAAGAAAAGAGCAAGAGAAGGAACCGAGAACTACAAAAACCATAAAACAAGTAACAAAAGGCAATAAGTACATATCCATCAAAACGTACTTTGAATGTAAATGGACTAAACACTCCAATCAAAAGACATAGGTTGACAGATGTATAAAAAAAGACCCATCTAAACATGGCCTACAAGACTCATTTCAGACTTAAAGACATGCACAATGCAAGTGAAGGGACGGAAAAACATTTATCATGGAAATGGAAGTAAAAAGAGAGCTGGGGTAGAAATACTTATATCCGACAAAATAGACTTTAAAACAAAGACTGCAACAAGAGACAAATGAGGATACTAAATATTTATTAAGGGGACAATCCAACAAGAAGACATAACAATTGTAAATATCTATGCACCCAACGTGGGAGCACCCAAATACATAAAGCGGTTAGTAACAGACATAAAGGAAGTAATCGATAGTAATACAATAATAGTAGGGGACCTTAACACCCCACTTACATCAATGGACAAATCATCTGAACAGAAAATCAACAAGGAAACAGTGGCTACGAGTGACACATTGCACCAGAGGGATTTAGCAGATATATTCAGAACATTCCATCCTAAAACAGTAGAATACACATTCTTTTCAAGTTCATATGGAATATTCTCCAGAACAGATCACATATTAGGCCACAAAACAAGTCTCAACAAATTCAAAAAGAATCATGTCATACTCTGTATCTTTTCTGACCACAATTCTATGAAACTAGAATCAACCACAAGAAAAAATCTGGAAAGAACACAAATACATGGAGATTAAATAACATGATACTAAACAATGAATGGGTCAACCAAGAGGTCAAAGAAGAAATCAAAAAATGCTAGGAGACAAATGAAAACGAAGACACAACAATCCCCAATCTTTGGGATGTAGCAAAAGTGGTGCTAAGAGGTAAATATATAGCAATACTGGCCTGCTTCAAGAAGCAAGAAACATCTCAAAAAGACAATCTAACCTTACACCTAAGAGAGCTAGAAAAAAGAACAAAGAAACCCCAAACCAGTAGAAGGAAGGAAATACTAAAATCTGAACAGAAATAAACAAAATAGAAACTAAAAAAAAAAAAAAAAAACAGATCAATGAAACCAGGAACTGATTCATTGAAAAGATGAACAAATTAATAAACCGTTAGCCAGACTCATCAAAAAAAGAGAGGGCTCAAATAATCAAAATTGGAAATTAAAGAGGAGAAATAACAACCCACACCACAGAATACAGAGGATTACAAGAGGATCTTATGAAAAATTAAATGGCCACAAACTGGACAACCTATAAGAAATGGATAAATTCCTAGAAACATATAACCTCCCAAAACTAAATCCGGAAGAAACAGAAAATTTGAACAGGCTGACTACCAGCAATGAAACTGAAAGAGTAATCAAAAAATTTCCAACACACAAAAGTCCAGGACCAGATGGCTTCACTGGTGAATTTCTACCAAACATTTAATGAAGAGTTAATACCTATTCTTTTCAAACTATTCCAAAAAATAGAAGGAAAGCTTCTAAATTCATTCTGTAAGGCCAGCATTACCCTGATACCAAACCAGATAAAGTCAACTACAAAAAAGACAGAGAATCACAGGCCAGTATCTCTGATAAACACAGATGCAAAAATCCTCAACAACATATTAGCAAACCAAATCCATTAATACATTAAAAAAAAAATCATCCTCCACAATCTAGTGGGATTTATTCTTGGGATGCAAGGGTGGTTCAGTATTCATAAATCAATCAACATGATACATCACAAAAACAAGAGAAAGGATAAAAACCATATGATCATTTCAATAAATGCAGAAAAAGCATCTGAGAAAGTACAACACCCATTCATGATAGAAACCCTCAACAAAGTAGGTTTAGAGGGAACATACCTCAACATAATAAAGCCCGTATATTAAAAACCCACGGCTAACATCATCTTCAGTGATGAAAAACGGAGAGCTTTCCCCTAAGGTCAGGAATAAGACAAGGATGTCCACTCTCACTACTTTTATTCAACAGAGTACTCGAAGCGCTAGCCACTGCACTTTCACTATTTGCACATGACATGACGCTGTATCGAGTAAACCTTAAAGACTCCACCAAAAAACTACTAGACCTGATAAATGAATTCAGTAAGGTTGCAGGATACAAAATCAATATACAGAAATCTGTTGCATTTCTATACACTAATAATGAAGCAATAGGAAAATTAAGAGAACAATTCCATTTACAATTGCACCAACAAGAAGAAAACACACAGGAATAAACTTAAACAAGGAGATGAAAGACCTGTACTCTGAAAATTATAAAACACTGATGAAAGAAATTGAAGGTGACACAAACAAATGGAAAGATATTCTGTGCTCATGAACTGGAAGAACAAATATTGTTAAAATGTCCATACTACCCAAAGCAATCTACAGATGTAATGCAATCCCTATCAAAATACCAACAGCATTTTTCCCATAACTTGAACAAATAATCCTAAAATTTGTATGGAACTACAAAAGACCCTGAATAGCCAAAGCAATCTTGAAAAAGAATACAACTGGAGGTATCGCAATCCCAGATTTCAAGATACACTACAAAGCTGGAGTCATCAAAACAGTAAGATGCTGACACAAAAACAGACACATAGATCGATGGAAAAGAACAGAGAGCCCAGAAATAAACCCACAGTTATAGGGTCAATTAATCTTCAACAAAGGATTGTGAGGCAAGAATATGCAATGGGAAAAGCACAGTCTCTTCAACAAAGGTGTTGGGAAAACGGGACAGCTACATGCAAAAGAACGAAGCTGGACCACTTTCTTACACCATACACAAAAATAAACTCAAAATAGATTAAGGACCTAAATGTAAGACCCGAAATCACAAAAATCCAAGAAGAGAACACAGGCAGTAATTTCTCTGACATCGGCCATAGCAACTTTTTTCTAGATATGCCTCCTGAGGCAAGAGAAAGGAAAGCTAAAATAAACTAAAACTAAAAAAGCTTCTGCACAGCAAAGGAAACAATCAACAAAACTAAAAGACAACCTACGGAGTGAGAGAAGATATTTGCAAGTGACATATCTGATAATGGGTTAGTATCCAAAATATATAAAGAACTTACACAACTCAACACCAGAAAAACAATAAAAATGGACAGAAGATATGAATAGACATTTCTTCAAAGAAGCCATCCAGATGGCCAACAGACAAATGAAAAGATGCTCAATATCACTCATCATCAGGAAAGAGCAAATCAAAATCACAACGAGATACTACCTCATATCTGTCAAGATCAATGACACAAGAAACAAGTTTTGGCGAGGATGTGGAGAAAAAGGAACTCTCGTGCACTGTTGGTTGGAATGCAAACTGGGGCAGCCACTGTGGGGAAATGGTACGGACATTCCTCAAAAAATTACAAATAGAAATACCTTATGACCCAGTAATCCCATTACTAGGTATTTACCCAAAGAATATGAAAACACTAATTTGAAAAGATACATGCACCCTTATGTTTAGTGCAGCATTATTTACGACAGCCAAATTATGAAAGCAGCACACAAGTGTCCACTGATTGATGAATGGATAAAGAAGAGGTAGTATATATATAATGGAATATCATTCAGCCATGAAAAAGAAAAAAGATTGAGAGCTTGCCATCTGCAACAACATGGATGGCTCTACAGGGTAGAATGCTTAATGAAATAAGTCCGTCAGAGAAAGATAAATACCACATGATTTCGTTCGCATGTAGAATTTAAGAAACCAAATGAAAAAAGAAAAAAAAGAGACAAACTGAAAACCAGACTCTCAACTCTAGAGAACAAACGAAGTGTTACCAAATGGGGAGGTGGGGGGGGGGGGGATGGGTAAAATAGGTGAAGTGGATTAAAAAGCACACTTAACATGATGAGCACGGAGTAATGCACAGAACTGTTCAATCACTACATTGTACACCTGAAGCTAATATAACACTGTATGTTAACTATACCTGAGTTAAAAAAACAAAACAACAAACCTCAAAAAAATTGCTATAGTTTAAACAAATAAATAGCAAAACCAAGCCAAACCACATACACTGAGCATCTACTATGTGCCAGGCACTCAGAGGCATTCTTTTGGCACAATACTTTTATTTCTTTTCCAGGTAAGAACTTTAAGAATCTGTCAAAATTACAGGCTTAAAAATGGGGTTCACCTTCTGAGTTTTAAGCAGAGAAGAAGCACGATAGAGGGTATGCGTGCATGAGCAGATTTCTGGAAACATCAGCTACTCGAAACTCAGAAGCAAGCAGAGCAGGGGAACAAAGGGCTCCGGTGACTCGACTCTTCTTACCTGTGTGCGTTGCCATCTCCTTTCTGTAGAACCTCAATGATCTCTCGCACCGTATGTGCAGGATCTCTGGGGCTCAGTAAATACAACAGGACCTTCCTTCCGTATTTGTCATTTATTATGTTAGGCAAAGAACTAATAATTTCCTGGAAAATTAAAGAAACAAAAAATGAACCTATGTGCTTAAAATGATGTACACTTGAAATCTGCAGGGCACAGAAGGATCCATGCCCAACTATTTTCTCCTATGCACTTAATAGAAAATGTGGAGCTAATTTTGAAATCTGGTCCTTAAAGCACAAAGACTGACACTCAGAACTGATTCTGGACTGTGACCAGCATGGCTGAACAAGCCGTTTATATAACTGACCGAGCTCAAAGACTTAAAAATCTTTACAGGAGTTCTCTTCTTTCACTATGACCAATAGTTCTCAGGCCACTATTACTAGGGACACGGCTTGCTGGGGTCACCGAGCAGATATAGTTAATTTGCAGCTGCTTTACATGTAGAATCGGCATAGATGAAGAACATTCTTATTAGAATTTCCCCACTGAGATGTATGTGAAGAGAGATAAAGGAACTCTGTTGCATCGAACCAGTGAATAAAGGCTTTTAACATTAGTTGCTTATTCATGGCAAATGAAGGCTGTTTAAGTATTGCATTGAAAACAAAACTAGGGGGACGGGGATCAATGCAGAAAGAGTCCACGGAGCAGTTACAAATAATTACGCTCTATGACATCTCCAATCAACTTCCCAAGAACAATAATCTCCTTTTCTAGTTGTCTGAATTGAACTGACAAAGGCAATGTCATCCCCAGCCCAGCTAAGCTCCTGTGTAAATGTGCTAATGTTCTCAGACAAAGTCATGGTTTAAAAATTCCTTTATTCTAAAAAAGAAAAAAAGAAAAGAAAATCTCTATTATTCTTAATAGAGAATCTGCAACAGAAAAAAATCGTCTGTTTTCCCCTCTAACATTCCTAATCCTTGCAACAAGCCTAACAGATATTCACAGCCACAGGTGTTTGCGCAGCACAGATCCAGCACAACGGGCTGGGGCCACAGAGAGAATGCCGTGCAAGTCTTCAGGTTTACAGATGAGGGACCCATGAAGGGGAGAAGTGACCTGCCAGAGGACACAGCCTGTCAGTGGCGGGGCTCTCACTCGTCTTGGTCCCCTGACTCCATGGAAGGGAATTCTCCATGAGATAATATACTCAGATGTGCTATTTTCTTAAGTAACCATTGATTATAATGAGATTAATAATTTAATGCAAGGAGCCAAGTTAAAATGAAGTTGGTCATCGAGGAGATCCCAATAGTACAAAATCTGTGGCCCCAAGGTTGGCAATGCAACTCCAGAATCCACACACCACAGTTCTCTTTTTAAAATCCCAACCTTCCCTCATTGTCTGCACAAAAGTATACTGTGCTTGTTAGGCACTTAGAGGAACCAGACCCAACGTGAAGAGCAGTATACCCATTATCCTAAATACTCTTCGCAACACCATGACAGAGGGAGTATAGTTACTTCTGTCTTACTAACAAGAAGCCCGAGGTTTAGATAAGTGACTTGTAGTAGATGTGTAAAGGTCACTCATGCAGGACATGGCTGACCCAAGACCACAGGTTTCCATGGTTTTAAACCCCGTTGTACTCTTACTTTTGAAGATGTTTAAGGTTACATATGAAGATCTCCCCATACAACGTAAAGGTTTGTAGAGAACAGGTGCTAAAATGTAACCATCTCGAAATGAATATGAATTTCAACCATCCAGGAAAAAAAGAACTTAAAATTTCAGTAAGAAAAGGAAGACAGAAAAAAATGTTCATACCTTATCATGAGGGAGGGAGCTCTTTTGTAATCTCAAGGTAAACATGTCCCAAAGTGGGCTCAGGGTATGTATTTTTTATAATGAGGCATTTGGTACCACAGATAGAGGTTACCTTTAGTGTGGCTTTCCGATTTAAGGTTTAACCAACTCATAAAAGACAGATGCTTTAATCTGTGGATACACAGCGTAGGTCAATTCCTACGATCATTAACCCGCCCCCGCCCACTTGCTGTCCTTCGGAAAACCACTCTGGGGTATAATATCTTTAGAGCAATTGCTTTTTTGAAAAACAAAAACCCAAAGAATCAAAAACCAAAACAAAACCAACAAAACCAAACCCCAGGGGAGTATGCAGTAAAGAGCTACAAATGGCTGCTGATTTATTTCTAATTAAAGTTTTTTCCTTTGGTGTGAAGGGGAAAAGGGGAGACATGAAGCCCGCAACGTACTCCTGGACGTACTTCCTCTGCGGAGGTGACACTTGAGGGCTAGTACAAGGCACACAGTTTGGACAGAAAGGGCTTCACCTCAACACAAGAAGCCAGGGCTTCCAAAATACACACAAAACCCAAGCACAACTACTACTTAGGACTAGTCCCCAACTTCACTGAACTTCTCCTTCCTTTCAGTGTGTCATTAGGAAATTTAGAATCTAAACTTATGTTCTAAATTTAAGGTTTTTAAGAGAGTGCAATGTTTATAAACTAACAATCATATGAAACTAAAAAAATCTTTACTTAAAAATGTGGTATCATGAGGGGCGCCTGGGTGGCTCAGCTGGTGAAGCCGAGTTTTGATTTCGGCCCGGGCCATGATCTCAGGGGCGTGGGATCCAGCCGCGAGTCGGGCTCCCCGTGGAGCTCTGCGCTGGGTGTGGAGCCTGCTCGGGATTCTCTCTCCTCCCTCCCTCTGCCCCTCCCCACCTTAAAAAAATGTGATGTCATTTAATTCTCCCCATCTCACTCTCAGCCAGCTTTCCTACCATCAAAAACATTCATCTTGGAAAAAATAAAATAGTATGAGCATGGCTACGTTACGGAGTGCTAATTCATTTCTCTTTAACGTGGATTACAGAGAAGGAGGAGAGAAATTTCTAGATGATCCCCCCCAAACACTAATGAGTACAGTAACATGTAGAAAGAGGTAAGGGGTAGCTATGGCACAGATGACCGTGTGCTGGATTCGATCTTTGGGCTCAAGCTGTGTAGCCTTTGGCAAATCAGCCAACCTCTCTGCCTATCAACTCCCTCATCTGTAGAAGGAAATGATACACCTGCCTCACTTGTGGGTCGTTAGCAGGAGCAAATGAGAAAATTCACACTGCAAACTGAAAAGTGCTTTAAAGTAATTTATGTCCATATTAAAAACACACCTCTCAATTTACAGGATCTTTAACTGTGAAATTAAGTAAAGCTGCTGGGGTCATGATTTTGGCATCCTCGAGAGAGAGAACCCCCAACAACGAAGGTTCAATTTTAAAGGTTTTCGACTCAGCTATCCCTCTTACAAGAATTAACACAGAGAAAATCCCAAGACCCATTTGTTGTAACTTCTTTGTGTGCTTCACTCTAGGGCAGGCGTGTGGACCGTAGCAGAGTGTGGTGGAAGAATAAAACCCCTCCCTCCGGGGCACCTGGGTGGCTCAGTTGGTTAGGCGACTGCCTTCGGCTCAGGTCATGATCCTGGAGTCCCGGGATCGAGTCCCACATCGGGCTCCTTGCTCGGCGGGGAGTCTGCTTCTCCCTCTGCCCTTCCCTCCTCTCATGCTCTCTCTCTAATAAATAAATAAATAAATCTTGGAAAAAAAAAAAACAAAACTCTCCCTCCGAAGACATGTTTGCCCAGTTCTGACTGTCCAACTTGTGTTGGACCCTTAGGAGATTCACAGGCATTCTTGTTTTGCCAAGGAAAAGTAAGGGTCATGATAAAGGGTGCGCCCTGGAAGCAGGGTCAGAGCACACGTCTTGCACTTTCGGTGGAAGGAGGGCATGCAGAAAGCAGCGCACGATACCGAGAACAGAGCCTGGGGTGCTGCGTGCGGGGCCAGCAAGAGATGCATGCTGGCCATAACCTACAAAGAGCCAAAATCTACTGGAAGAGGCAAGAGAAATGTAATAAAAAGAGAATAGTACCAATGAGAGGTAAAGAATGGAGAAGTATAAAAGGAAGATCGCCAGGCAAGGACTGCAGCCCCTTAAGTGCTTCTTTTAAACCTATGGTGATTCCATCCAGAAGTACACCTCTTTGACTGTAATCACTCAACTGGAAGATAGAGTTTAATGACTGTCATTTCAGTTTTGCAAGATGAAAAAGTTCTGGAGATTGGCTCCACAACATTGTGCATACGCTTACTACTACTGAACTTCAAAATGCTGGGAGTTCCTCTCTCTCCAACCCCTTCACCAATGTCGTCCATTCCACCCCCCCAACCCCCCGCCCCAGCAACCTGTTCTCTGTATTTATGAGTGTATTTCTGATGTTTGTTTACTTGTTGTTACAAAATGAGTAAGTCACAGGGCTGTAGAGTCCAGCACAGGGAACCGAGTCGGCAATATTGTAATAGCCTTGTATGGTGACCCACGGTGACTACATTTATCGTGGTGAGCACACAGTAATGTATGTAATTGTCCAATCACTACGCTGTACACCTGAAACTGA
The DNA here is from genome assembly GCF_004348235.1 of Phoca vitulina. Taxonomy (NCBI): domain Eukaryota; kingdom Metazoa; phylum Chordata; class Mammalia; order Carnivora; family Phocidae; genus Phoca; species Phoca vitulina. The sequence continues at coordinate 6,504,698 of NW_022589740.1, read as the reverse complement.
TAAAATAGTGTATGCCAACCTTACTTCAATAAAAAAAAGTGTGCAAAAAAAGGAGGGGAAGGTTAAGATGGTAAATTTTTTATTATGTGTATTTTACCACAATTAAAAGTAAACAAAAACAAAACCAGGAGAATCTATCACTGTGGAGCTCAGATTCCCAGAAGCTGGCAGCTACCACCCTGGACAGGTAGCTCTGGCCTCCCCTTTCCCCACAGCCCACCCCCCACACCTGGCCTGCCTCCTCGTTTACCTGGCCGGAGCCCGGGGCACATCACCATCAACTGCTAAATGAACGGATGGCAGAGACTAACTACAGGAGCTGCAAGGATGGGGAGACCAGATAAGAAACTGAACTGGCGCTTGTTCTCAAAAGAGAGGAGTGTTTATTAGGCTATGATTTCAACCTGACATTTCAGGAAACCCAGCTACTCTGAGTCGAATGCTTAGCAACACTAGGCCATCTTGGCTATTTTTAAAAGCACTGCATAATGCAACAGGTTTTGTAGCGGCTGGGTGGGAAATGTGGCACATGATTCTATATAAACATGTGTGCAGCGTCTCTGGCAACCCATCGATTGTGCTAAGTAAATGCCTTAGAAAAAATAAAATTTGAATGGCAAAAAATAATGAAAATTTCAATGTTTTAAAAACTGTAAATGATCTAAGTCTCTACCAACAGAAAGAGGGAAAAATAATTTACGGTATACTCATAGAATACTATTTGGCACTGGAAGTCGGTGGTTTAGAATCGGGTGGGCAAACCACAGCCCATGGGTCAAATCCAACCTGCAGCTTGTTTCCACACATCCTATGAGGTAAGAATGGTTTTCATATTTTAAACGTCGCTAAAAATAAAGAAAACTAAACTAAAAACCCAAGAATAGGCGACAGAGATCATATAATGGCTCACAAAGCTTAAAATAATTACAACCTGGCCTTTTATAAAAAAAAAAAAAGACTTGCCAAGCCCGATGAATCTCACAGACATAATGCCAAAAGAAAAAAGCAAGTCGCAGAAGAAAACATACAAGATATCGCTTACATAGAATTTGTAAACATGCAAAACAGTACCATTTCATCTACATTCAGAGAAAGGATGAGGAACTGTATGCAAACAATACATAACAAAACTCATCACAGTGGGTATGCGTGGGGGTGGACAGGCAATCAGGGACAGGCTTGAAGGCTTGAACTTAAAGCGTGTTTGTCAAGTTTTACTTCTTTGTCAGACGGTGGGAGGCTGGGTGTTTGCTGTATTATTCTTAGTACCTCCCTGTATATTTAAAAGATAATAAATTTTAAAATACGCAGCAATACTTATTCCCTTTCAAACAGCAACTGGTCAGTGCACTTCTCTCCTTTTCAGAGGAAAGCTGCTATCAAAGCAGCTGCATCACACCAACACTTCCAGGGGTAAATGGATCAAATCTTATAAGCATGTTTATTCCGGAAAGTCAAGTGGGTGGGAAAAGATGACGGCTCCGCTGACCTGGCTGTGATTTCGAACTGACATTTCAGGACGCCTGGTTACCCTGAACAGAATGCTTATTAGCAATGCTATGCTTTCTTGGGTATTCTTAAAAAGCACTGAATACTGCAACAGGTTTTGTGGTGGTGGGAAAGACTCAACAGCAATTAGCATTTCTGGATTTTATCACCAGCTATACAGTTTAATGATACACAGAACCTGTTGAGCGTTTTGTCAGTTAGAAGCAAGAGTTCAGCACGTCAGGCCATTCTCAGGGAAAGCTGCCCTAAGTATGAGAAAGTCATTAGGAATGTAGCTCAAGTAGTTGTGGGAATCAAACCGATAAGCACAAGGAATTAAAACTGTTTCAACAGCAACTTCAAGTGGGATGAATGTTCGGAAAAAATTAATCTAGCAGACAATGGTGGTAAATTCTGAAGGAAGTCTGGTTTCTCTGGAAATCCATTTGGAACACTTATGCAAATTTTAGTTGTCGTGAAAATATTAAACAAAAGCAAACTTTCAATAGCCCAGCCTGTTTCCATTTTCATGAAACAACTTGATTCATTTTGCCAATTTATGGCCTCACATCTCTGTCACCAGAATGAAAAACAACCATTATTGATTGGAGTCAAAAGGGTAATAAAGTCACAAGGAACATGCCAAAATACTCCATCTGTGACATGAAAGTCTTGCCAACTTGTTTCTTCCCACAATCCCATCCCAAAGAAAGTCATCGCAATCTTAAAACAGTCAAGGGGGAAGTCGGAACATGACAGCAAGGGCATGAGAAATTCACACACACTGGGACCCGTGGCTGGCACCTAACCCTCGCCAGCCCGTTTTCCCACTACACCAGCTCTGCTCTTCTAGAAAGGCTGCAGAGAGGCCACAGCACTCCCACGTGCCAACAGGTAAAGTCTCTTTCTGAACATCCACATGGCTTCTCCCTGCTCATGGTGGGAAAGTCGCTTTTGTCACTAAGATCTCCCCAAGGGCCCCATCTGTGTGTATCCAACAAAGGTCTGCATGATGCCTAGATGAATAATCCAGGTCTGTACAGATCATATGGTTTTAAGAATGTTTCTAACTTTGGTCACTGCTACCAATGTTGCAACTGCTTATCCCCGCCCCTGCAACCTCTATCACAAAGCCCACGCCACTTGCACACCAGAAAGAGAGGAAAGGAAGAAAGGATCACATATTCAGAAGTCAGAAAAAGAGGCAAGCACTCTTCTGAAGAATGCAGTTTTTACCCTGAAGTGCTTTTACCCAAAGGACAACAGTTCTTCTGAGGGCCAACTTAGGGTTAAATGAACTGCATTTAATTATTACCACTCTGTGGTCACTGTACCACACTAGAAGGAACTGCTGAAATGAGAAAAGGAAGCTGGTCTGTTAATTTTAGTAAGACTTTTTAATAGGACTCTGAAGAAGCTTTCACAGAAGCTCTAAGGAGTATCACAACTGAGTGAGTTTTATCAGTTTTTCCTCTCCAGCTCCGACCAGCACCGATGCAATGACAAACCAGGGAACTGAGCAGAGGTAGTTTCTCCAAAGGCACAAGGAGAAAAAGGACACCCTCTCCCTGTGAGTCCCCGAATAACTGCAGAATTATGATGGCGATGAATTTCTGATCACCCCTCAACACTATATTGCTCATTTTTCATTTAGCACATCATGTGGTCAAAAAGCCATGTGATCCTAATGTAACCAGTCTTTTGCAAAATTAAAATAATATTAATCATTAGTATCAAGTTACAAGATTGTGGTTTATACAAGAAAAAAGCAAATGCCCCAAAACAGAACTGAGACCAAAAAAAAATAAAATAAAATAACAAAATACCAGTAGAAAGCACACTTCAACGTCTTTACACATACCGGTATAAAATCACACTGATGTAGTTGCAAACAATATATCAATTTAATGTATATGCAAGACCATCAGAATTACTCACTGATATGATTATCTGCTTCACAAGCTTAGTATCATCGATACAATCAAATGCCGCCAGTAAGACCAAATGGGAGTACTGGCCCTGTAAGAAATGGAAGCCAGGGAAGGTTAGAAAAATATACTGCTTCTCCCTTTTATTCCCCCCATGGAGGCACTTTATAAAGGTTACCAACCTGACAACTGTCTACCATAACACAAACAAGACAGATAAAAGCCATTCAAAGGAACTTCCTCTCTTATCAGGGCCTAGTTAATTATATTCTAAGTTGATTTAAAAAAAAACAGAGAAAAACAAAAGCACATTCTTCAACATCAAATAGCCGAGGCTCATTTTTTTTTAACTGACCAGGATATAACACCTCTCAAAAACAGGTATCCTGTTAATAAATAACTACTTGAAAATTACACTAAAAAATTCAAGCGTAAGTGAAAAAAAAAACCCTAAGAATATAAAACTATATATATGTATATATACAGAACTTTAATCATGAAAAAGAAAGCATATAAACTCAGATAGAATCACATATATGTACAAAATATATATAGTATGTGTACCAAGAAAATCATGGAAGGAAAAACACTGTAATGTGATAGTCACCTCTGGGTTAAAGGATTATAAATGACTTTTCATTTTCTTTTGTGTACTAATTTCTTCAAAATAATCCTATATAATGAGAATTGAAATACTGAAATAATAAACCAGAAGAATATACTTAGATACTATGAGAATAAGGTAAAAGTAACCGCTTTTAAAAAGTATAGCAGCACAAGATCAAAAAATATACATTATGGGGGCGCCTGGGTGGCTCAGTTGATTAAGCGACTGCCTTCGGCTCAGGTCATGATCCTGAAGTCCCGGGATCGAGTCCCGCATCGGGCTCCCTGCTCGGTGGGGAGTCTGCTTCTCCCTCTGACCCTCCCCCATCTCATGCTCTCTCTCTCATTCTCTCTCTCTCAAATAAATAAATAAAAAAAATAAAAAATAAAAAAATATATACATTGTGACTTTCACAATGGTCATCTCTTGAAATAACAGAATTACTTCTGTGCTGATATTGTTCTAAAGTTTAAGAACTTCTACTTTTATGACAAAAGAAAAAAAAAGTGTTTTCAGAGCTTGTGGCATATTCTTTTTGTATCCTAGATAACGATAGCAATCTTTTACTTTGAGAAGGGTATCTGACTTCTGGTAACACTCATTCAGAGCCAGGTCTAAAGAACATGGCAGGTGATAATGTTTCAGTTAGAAACAAACTGGAGAAAAATAACAAAGGTCTAACATCTTTACCATATAAAGACCAACGCTCTACTAAAAATGGACACAGAACACGAAGAGTCAGTTCACAGAAAAAAAGGGACAAGTGGCTTTAAGCATATGAAATAATACTCACTAATTAAGGACAATAATTAAAGCAATGAAATACCATTTTCCACCTATCATCTAGGCAAAAGTGAAAACCCCTGCTAATATACTAATTTGGCAAAAGTCTGGGAAAAAGCAGGCACACTTCTTTGTCGTCGGTGAGAATGTACGGTGGCTCAGCTTCTTTGAAGAGCAACTGACGACATTTATAAAAATTTAAAGTGCATGTATTTTCTGATCTAACAATTCCATTTCTAGGGCTTTATCTTACAGATGTGCTTCCACAAATGCACAAGGAGTTCTTGAGTACTATTTGAAATAACAAAAAACTAGAAACTACCCAAGTGCCCAACAGTAGGGACTGGTTTAAGTGAATTATGTAACTCATATAATAAAACATTATCCAGTCATTAAAAAGAATGAGGTAGATAAAATGTATGTATATTGAAATAAAATGACCCCTGAGGTGGACTGAGTGAAGGAAACGAAGTAGAGAACAAAGTGCACAGAGTACAGAACCACTGGTCTCTGATTTTTTTAAGTTCCACACGCAGAAACATGCCCAAACACAAAATATCTCTGGATGAATACAGGAGAACTGGAACTGAATTTAAGTGAGAAAAAGACAATTCTACAATTTCAGTTGGAGCTTTTAATACACTTTTCAGCAATTGATAGAACTACCTAAGATACATCAGTAAAAACACTGATGGTATGAACACTATTAACTACCTTGATTTAATTGACATTTGCAGAGTACCACACCCACCAATTCCACAAAGTTCTTCTCAAGACACTGCGATAGACCATATGTTGTGCCACAAAATTAGTCTTTAAAAATTTAAAAGGATCGAAAAAATAGAGTATGTCAGGAATCCCCAATATTTGGAAATGTAAACACTTCTAAATAACCATAAATCATATCCATGGGTATTATTAGTTTATCTCCCCTCTTTAGAGACAACTCCTTGAGATGCAAAAGGCACTGCACTGTTAATTTCTCATTACCATCATAATGCCTTGCTGGGATTAGGTTCTCAAAGACAAAAAAAAAAAAACAACCTGTTTATACAACTAAACTGTAAAATTAGAACAATCTAATTTTATTATTTAATGATGTCTTCTACTAGTAATACTTTTCAGAATTTTCTATTAACATTCTATTTTTATTCATTTCTAATTTAAAATACTCAAAACGTTATACCAAAGATTTACTTAATGGTGAATAATGAATAATAAAATCTTGTCATACTCTGGAAACAACTCCCTAGAGAATCTCTTCTTTCATTTTGTTACAGACTCTGCGAGCTGCCTTCCACGTGGCCTTCCACAGCTCTCTCTAGTCTCCAGCCCTACAGAAGATGACAGGGACGTATATGGTCACAAAGCACCAGCTTATCTGTGTTTGAAGCAGCATTGACTAAATCAAGTATTCACCAGATGTTAGCAGTTCTCATTGGATTTTTCGTAGGAAACAGTTATCACCAATTTTAGTTCCCAGTAAATCAGAAGCTTAAACATATAAAGTAACTCAAGAATGAAAAAACATTCACTACTACATACACTCCTGGAAAACTATTTAGTATTTAAATACACAGAGATACTATTTTTTTGAGGCAATTAATTCCTTAGAAAAATCTTTTCGTGTCCTCTATAATTTCATCTGGAGAGCTGTTACAGCATCTCCAAAGGATCCCAAAGAACTATAAAACTTACAAATTTATTCTAGGCAGTAATTTCCATGTTTAATAACATAATTGGACAAATTCATTGAAGAAGTAAATATCAGGACTTCAAAAAATATCTACTAGAAATGGAAAACTTACAGTAGGATGTTAAATGAAAAAAGGAGAAATCTTATTTAGTGTAAATTTAATATTAAAATACAGGCATATGTGTACTAAAAGACGGTAATAAAACAATGAACAATTCTCTTCTTGGCAATTTTCTGCAGTTTTCAAGTTTTCTATAATAGACATGATTTCATTTTATTATTAAAATTAACTAAAAGAGGGGCACCTGGGTGGCTCAGTCGTTAAGGGTCTGCCTTCGGCTCAGGTCATGATCCCAGGGTCCTGGGATCAAGCCCTGCATCGGGCTCCCTGCTCGGCGGGAAGCCTACTTCTCCCTCTCCCACTCCCCCTGCTTGTGTTCCTGCTCTCGCTATCTTTCTGTCAAATAAATAAATAAAAATCTTAAAAAAAAAAAAAAAACCTAAAAGAAAAGCCAAAATCAAACAAAAACATAACAAATTGTGGTTTTATTATACTTACATTAGCCACCTTTTCAATGTAAGTCTTCATTGTTTTCACAATCACTTTCCTGTCCTTTAAAAAGAAAAATTAACTTTTGTTATAACTTTTAGTGACAGCTTAATAATTATAGAGTCAAAAATTTTATATAATACTAAAATTCCCACCAGTCTGGCATACTCTTCACTAGTGAAAACAGTTATGAGCCAGAACAAAAAAAAGAAATGGTAATATGCTTTAAGTCCTTTCAGAACTATTACAACCTTAGAGCTGTTCGTGACAATGCACTGAGACATAAATACGGAACCATAAATTAGCTGAAAGGCAAATCTAGCAAAACTACCTTCTTTTAAAACAGTGAGAATGGAGAGAACTCTTTCAGTGTCTGAATTGACTTGAAATGCCTAAGAGTGCAACAGAGACGGTATTCGATACTCGCTGAACGGAAATTAAATTTGTATTCATTTAAAAAGTGGGCAGAGTGCAACTCTTTTTAAGGCAACATTATACCGATCAAGGAAATGAGGAGCATCTCTGTGAAACTTCTGTATTTAACATGGATCTTTACCTTTCCCCTCAAAGTACTGAACACCCACATGAGCAAACGTGTAGCTGCTCATTAGCACCTTGCCTCCCCCGCCCCCATGAAGATCAGTAGATGAGGAATCAAAGAATCCGACAGGTACCCAAACTTCTATAAATGTAAGCCTGACATAAACACTGCATTTACTTGCTCGACCGGGTCCCTTCCCAAATAAAGACAACTCAAGCTTTTTGTACTTTCATGAAAACTCCGGCAAAGAAACCCCAGGCCCTAAGAAAATCCAATTCCGGGGAGGCCCCAAGGAGGCGCAGCTCCGCCAAGGTCACGCTGTTCCTACGCACCAGGGCGAAGCCCGCGGGCAGGCGAGGGCACGTGTGAGGGGCGGCGCCTCGGCCCGAAGGGACCGCTCACCTTGGGGGTACCATGCCACAGGCAGTGCATGGCCACCCGAGCGCCGTCGTGTGTGTGCGCCAGGTAGATGACGGCTTCGCGGATGGCCTCGACCGTCTCCTGCGGAACAAATACCGCCGGGCTTTATCTTATTCTTTCTCCTGCCTTCTTAAAACCTGTCCGCTGAGGGGCAGTGATGCACGGACGATGACAGAGTACAGGCAGTAAACAACTGCATTTTCCATTTTGTAGAGAAGCATGCGGAAACAACTTCGGTCTGAACAGTTTCTTCCCCATCAAGAGCAGCAAGGAGCGGTAGCAATTTCTACTAAGATACCTGAGTCTCACCAATATCTATTCAAACAAGTGTATGTATGTGTAGTATATTCCAAAAGATTTTTCAAGAAAAAGAAATCTAGGAAGTGGCTGTGGTAAGAAGGGAGTTTTTAACAGTAAAACCAGATAAAATAAATAAAATCTTCTTCCATAAGAGAATCGTGTATATAATGAGCAGAGAACCAAACACTAATTTTGGCTGAAAAAGTTTCCCTTTTTTAGTTCATCACTGGATTACTTCTAGAAATCATTTTAATAATTCACCATAGAAACACTTAAATAACATTTCCCTAAGAGAAATTAGTCTGTTAGACTAGGTCCTCATTTCTCAATGACCCCTTTAGTAAAAACCCAGTCAGTAATTTTTTACAAGGTAGTTTAGCTTATTTATAAACTTTCTTCTTCATTGTCAATGTACATAATTTCTTAATTATATCTGGGAGGTCTAGTCTATAGATGTAAATGCGTTCTGACAGCTAAAAGCTGCAGGGCCCCACTTTAGTCCATTCCTGATTCAAAATTTTATATTAAATCCATAAAATAAACACAAAGTCTCCAACCACAAAAGAGAAAGGTGGGTACCTATTTTCATCAGTAAGGAACAAGCGATTTCGTCCTTAACTATTGTTCAATCCTTTCCCAGGATGGGTCTCAAAAACACAGCTCTCAGCTTACATATCTAAACTTACAAATCTATTCAAAGCTACCCAGTTGGAGAGTGAAATGCCCCCAGGGCCAGGAAAGATTTGTCTCATTACTGTATATTCACACTAAGTTCCCAATGATTTTTGTGTTATTAATACATTCAACACTAAAAAAATATTTTCCATCACTGACTATATCCAAGTGCTCATATTCTCACTTCTCCAAATGTAGTCCTGCCTTAATATATCCAGACCAGTCAGAAACTGTGCTCTGCAGAAAAGAGACAGAAATCCCCAAAAGCAGCTGCTATGTTCACTGGACCACAAGCTTAGGTGAACAGCTACTCTTGGAAAAGTCTTTTCTCTATGTCAATTTTGAGAGGGTCAAAATTCCTATGAATGTTAATCTGGCATATTTGTTAAAAAGAAGTTAGGGTCATTATTATGAGTTATCTCTTACTATTGAAATGAGGACAAATGGGCAATGAGTTCAGTTTGATGAGGCAAGCAAGTTCAGGGGACTAAATGATGAATTCTCATTTGTATTCCCACCACTGACTTGAAGGGCAGTACAAATTACCTTCACTCTCTGCTCCTTATCCTGCTAGCCTGTGAGGTCCAGTTTTCATGGTCCATTTAGTTTTACATAAGTGTCCTCCCCTAACCTTTTAACGTTGACATGATTTTTTTTTTTTATCAGCACAGGTGAATTTCAAACTACCTGAATGCCGAACATCTATTTGTGAGTTAATTTTCAGTATGGTCAGCTGGAGGATAGTTTCTGGCTTGTAATCAAAATATAAAAATCCAGTAAGATTGATAAAACTATGGTCAATTCCACTGCCTTCTGGCAAATACCTAAATGGAATTAGTAGGCTTGTTCAAAGGACATTTAGTGCCTTCTCTTCTCTAAATAAGGAAACAGGGGCACCAGGGTGGCTCAGTCGGCCAAGTGTCTGACTCTCGATCTCGGCTCAGGTCATGATTTCGGGGTCGTGAGATCGAGCCCCACATTGGGCTCCATGCTGGGCGTGGAGCTGGCTTAAGGTTCCCTCCCTCTGCCCCTCCCTCCCTCTGTCTCTCTCAAATAAATAAATAAGGAAACAACTCTTTAAAATTTCCAAAAGACAAGGTGCATCAAAGCAGCATTTTACATTTTAACATGGCTCTTCCTCTAATGTTTGGTTTAAAAACCAAAAGCAACAACTTACTGATCTTAGCTTTGGGGGTGCATAGGTGAAAAAGTCCAAGAATACTTTGTGCACCAATGAGTGCTTAATCACAGCCTCCCTGAAAAGAGAGAAAAGGGAAAAGAGACTATGTCAGATCTAGCACTACATACAGTAAGAGAGACAGAGGCAGCCTCAGTTGTCCTAAGATAATCAGAGCAAGTGAAATGGTCTTAGCAAATGTAACCTGTCATAAGACAGAATACATCTTTCAGCAATATACTAAGAATTAAGGAAAAAAACAAACTTTCAGACTACAAAAATCTTTTAGTAGCCTCTACAATCAAAACCAGAATACGAATTTTTAGTATCTAGTCAGCCAAGATTTGTCATCATTCCAAATACACTCTACCACCTTCAGTAAGGACATCTATGCTTTTACCCAACAACGGACACGTGATTAGAACTCCGTGTGTGCACCGATTTTTTTTTATGGCTTATTTTCTTCCTGTCAAGCACCCTTCACAATGCTTAGCCTCATAAAATGATTTTAGCACAATTAAAACATGAACAGAACGAAACAGCACCAGCAACTGCAACAACCCCTAAGTGATCCAAGCTTCCCAGTGTGGTGCTTGTGGAATGCAGACGTACAGGGGAGGCTGATGATCGAGGCACCCAAGACGTCAGGCTGACACGGAGTACCTGAGTAGCCAGCAGACACAGGTTGCCTTTATGGGCAAAGCACTGTTTCTGAGTGTTTCGGAAACATTAACCCATTTAATCTTCATAAACCTCCACGGAACACGTACTACTATATCCCAATCTTACAGATGTGGAAACTGAGGCAGAGAGAGGTTCCACTGCCCAACGTCACACAGTAAGCGAGGGGGGCACCGGGACTCACACCTGGGCAGCTTGGGTCCCGAAGGCCACGTCTTAACCACTCCGCTGCGGTACAAATGCTAAGAAGGCCACACGCCTGAGCATCTAAGCTTTACGATCCAATTTAAATAACACAATCTATTTGGGAAACTATCTACCTTTCCTATGCAAGGGTTATATAACATTTTCTTCTTTCAAATGCTAAGAAAGGACAAAAACAGCTTTCTTACTTTTGGGCCATTGGAGTTAGAATCTGCTTCATTTCATCCATGATAAGCTCTAGCTTTTCCGGCTGAGCCTCTAATACTTTGTCCAGGGTTGGGCGATCTGCTGACTGCAACGAGAAAAATCAAACCCCTCTAAATTTAATCAAGTTCCTTCAACTTCAGAGCAAAGGAAATCAATTATAATTATTTCAAGTAAACTTAATATAAACTTCAAATTTCCCATATTTATATAATGAAGGCCCTGCTGTAGATACACTCATGGAGTAACCTGATTATCTGATTCTCACTCTATATACCCACCAATGTATTTGAAGAGCCAGCCCAAACAACCCCAACTCAACCAGTCGACAGGGGCTAGCACATGCCTAATCGTAAGATCAAGCAGTCAGCTCACAAATTCTTGCCACCATGCGCTTTGTAATTAGGTGGATATTCCTGTGACAGTTACAAAAGCAATAAAGCACTCAGTTCAGCCCAGGAGCTGAACCTGACCAGGGGAAGCAAGCCAGGAAATAACCCATATCCCTGAAGACAGATGTGTGCGTTTACGCCTCTTTAACTGTCCTAGTCCCCTTCCTGGCCTTCTTCTGATTAATCCCTGTACTATATCCAAGACTGGTTCTCTCTACTCCCTCTTCTCCCTGGATACAACCTAGAGAAGGATAGTCCACACCATGGAGACACACAGAAGGTAGGAATGGGGAGCCCGAGGCACTTCAGCCAGAGCCGGTTAGGGGGCGGGTACAAAGCTTTACTAACTATTAAGAGTGGTCTACCTCAGCCTATCAGAAACGGATGTCCTGAAGCATTACACAGAGCACTCAGGAGGGAGTATAACAATGTAGTTTAATTTAAAGGGGATTTAGAGATAGCGCTCTGGGAGTAAGAGAAATCAAAGTCTGATCACTTGCTCATCACACCAGAGACAAAATAATCTAAGAGAATATGGGGTAGGAGACAGTCTCTTAATGGGCCAGCCAAAGCAAAACTATTTTCTGTGAACAGGGCACTAGAAGGTCAGGAACAGCACACAGAGAAAGTAAAAATGCTCGCAGAATGTCCTGGGATGTCACCTTGTAAAGCTGAAATGTGTTCCCGTAGAGCTCCTCCGTCAGCATGTTCCTCTGCTCCAGGATGGCTTTGTCATTGTACGCGTACTCCACGATGGCGGACGCTTCTGCGTGCCGTAGCATCTTCCTCACGTGGCCTTTAAAACTTCCCATTATCTCTGCAATCTGTGGCTTACTCCTAAACCCAATGCGACGGTGGGAAAAATCAGTGGAAAAAAGAGGAGGTGGGAACCTCCTCTTCAAAAGGAGAAGAAAGCCGGGTGGCAACAAAATATAACTTCCCCTGAAGCCCACCCATCAAAATGTGGGGCCACCGGTGGGCCAAGAAACGCTTGTGAGAAGGCCAGCCGAGATGAGTGGTCTTTCCACCTCCAGCTTGCCAGCTTCCGCGGCAGCCAGCCCGCTACTGACGTCTGAGACCTGACTCTGCCTAGCAGCTGAGAGATCCCGAGCAAGTTACTGGAATTCTCTGTGATGCAGCTTCTTCGGTCACAGAACAGAGAGAATGCAGCTGAGGAGAGGACCGAGTGACCTCAGAGGCACAGGGAGCTGTGACCCGCGTCCCTTCCCCATATTAAACTCTTCGGCAGGAGAAAGTAAAAGTCGAAGACACGGGGAAACACGAATACAACACATCTAGGATCCTCCATTCAAACAGCACGTAGTCACCAGTACTGACATTACATCCTAACATAATCAAACAGCTGACGATTACAGCCAGAAATACTCGGAAATTTTGTCAACCGAACTTCTCTACTGCCGGTGAGCACGTTTTGGCACCTTCCACTCAAAAAAAGAAGTCGGGGCGCCTGGGTGGCTCAGTTGGTTAAGCAACTGCCTTCGGCTCAGGTCATGATCCCGGAGTCCTGGGATCGAGTCCCGCATCGGGTTCCTGGCTCAGCGGGGAGCCTGCTTCTCCCTCTGACCCTCTCCCCTCTCATGCTGTTTCTCTGTCTCTCTAATAAATAAATAAATAAAATCTTAAAAAAAAAAGTCAGGACAAGTAGCAATTCCAGCTAATTTAGGAAATTTTCCTATCTTGACATTTCCTAACCCACCGACCCTGCTGACTCCCCTCACCTTACCCCTCCCAGCCATCCACCTTCTGAATACTGGTCATCTCTTCTTCCAGGGTGTCAAAATACACTCACGAAAGTGGTGAAGGTAAGGCCATCATTTACATTACCTCAATAATTGCTTTTAAGATCACGTGCCCCAGAAACATTACAAGCATCTGCCTAGGGCCATTATTATGATCCCAGACCAAGGGCACAACTGGTATCCCCACCTTTAAAAAGCTAATGACAATATATTTTATAAATAAAACAACTCACCCATACATGAGAAATTTCTTCACAATATTTCTGGAATATTTAGCTTTACTTAATTGGACCAAATCATCTGAAAAACAAAATACATTACAATGATTTGCTAACCTCATTTCAGTCCTCCAGAAGCAAAGAACTACATAAATGCACAATCCTGGGGACACAGACCACGCTCTTAACTTGTCCCACACAAAGAACAAAAAAAACCAAAAAAGGTCCTGCAGAGAACACACAGCTTTCCCTCAACAAGAATTACCATGGGCAGTTTTGGGTATTTCAAGAAAAAAACAGTGACTTATTATAAATAATCTTCCACATATAAGAAATACCTCGCAGTTCTTCAAAAGCCTGTTTTCGCTGCTCTTCATTACCATACTGAATGTAACACTGGATCACACGAGTGGAATCATGGGCAAATGCAATCTGTAGGAAAGACCAGTTTGGGCCTTTAGACTAATTCTTTTTGACGATGTATGTTTCTATCACAGTATTAATGTTTTATTGCTACTGCTTTTAGAATTCCTTGCTAGAAAAAAGGTAGAGTCTTCATGGATAAAATCAAACCTAGGTTGCTCAGGAGAAGAAATACATGTTTTAATTGTACAAAATGGCATTCTTTGGTTTTGCGACACAGAGAAAGGGATAGATTTAACCATTTTGCACGATTCCTATCATTAAAAACAAACCATATCAAACCAAACCTGTCTAACGATTATACACACTGTATTTCTCATTTCGCTGAAAGTTACTTTCCCTAACGGAAATTTTCCAATTCAAAAATTTTATTACTCTTTTTTTTTTTCTTACGTAAGCAATCTAGGAATGTTTGGCCTTGGCAACCAAAGGTATAGAAAGAAGACAGATCTAAAAGCCTTGCTACATGAGTAAATGTTTCTATATACACATTGGCAATTATAAGCTAATCCCTCTGTTTCTCACATTTTCACTATAATTCCTGAATATATATCTGTTTTATTCCTAGAAAAGTTGCTGTATTTCAAAATTCCACCCCCTACCCCCAACTACTGGATAAATCAGATCCTCGTTACAGGACTTGCTGATCAATTTTCTACAGCAATAACCACAAATAGTCAAGCAAAATTATTTTTTTACATTACCAGTCTACTTTAATAGTGCTTATTATTTGCTGCTCATCCTGTCTCTAAAAATTTTAATTCCAACAAATCAGAAGATGAAGGTGGACCTCCATCAAAGTCATGCATTTCAGAAGAATTTTCTTAAGGGAGGTTTGTAGAGATATTTTAACTAAAAATAAATTTTTTAACAAGCAGTCTGTTTTGTGCATACTGATTATTTACTATATAACCAGGATTGATGCCTCAAGTACATTTTCCTCATTTAGACCTCAAAGCAACCTTAAGAGTGTGCTATTGCTATGCCCATTTTGCAGATGAGAAAAGCAAGTTTATGAGAAGTTAAGGAACATGCTATCCCTGTGACCCTGGGGACAAAACTTAATTTTTCTGAGTCCCAGATGTCTCAAATGTCCATCAGGGATGAAGACAATAAGTTAAAGGAGACAGAGTATGCAATGGTTAGCATAACCCCTAGCACACCGTTATCGATACAGACGTTGTTACTGTCCAAAGGCACACATATTTTAAGCAGCAGAGGGAGGATCTGAACACCACATTAACACCCAAGGCCATGCAGTATTAACCTAAGGGTAGTTGGGAAAGGATGCTGAGTGTAAAATACTTCTAAATCAAGGATAACAGACTACTGCTGGAGCTGAGGAGAAGTTCTAGCCTAAAAAAACCTTTCTTCCCAGATAAAGAAGAAAGCAGTTGCTGGGAACTTGCTTATTTCAAGACATTCCTTCAAACTGGAAAATAGCATCTGATTAGACCTATGTATGCTTTGGCAAAGACTACCCCTCTAGGGTCCCCAAAACTACAAAGTCTGTGTCTTACAAGTGAATAGTCACTAAGTATTTATCCAAATACACAAGTTGTCAACAGAGGTTTATTATAAAATACAATTAAGCAGCAACAATGAAAATCAGTTTAGAACTCCCAAATCTATATTTTAAAGATCTCTGTATGATGTTTGTAAAAGCAATGAAGAAATGAAAGTAATCATCTGTTTACATACATTCAAAAAGTCAGCAATTTAGAACATATGAAAGCATATGGAGTTCAGAGCAAGACATTCTGACAAATACTAATGAACTAATAAATTCCTCAAGGCAACTTTAAAGAACACTGATTTACTTTAATTTTGGAAAAAATGACACAGCCAAATACTTGATATTTTAATAATTTCCCAGCAGTAAGGTCCCCACTATTAAATATTTTTATTTAGTCAGTATTCTAAAAGGTACTTGAAATTTGTGGCCAAATACATTTAAAACAGTTTCACAGATCACGAATGGTCCCCTAGCCTTTCCTAAGAGTGAGCTGATTTCAATTGTTAATACATGCAACTATGAGCCTGCCCTACTTACAGTTTTAATTTTTCCTTGAATCAACTTCTGCAAATCACTCATCAATTTCACTCTCTTTTCTTTGTCACAGTCTTTTCTATAAATGAGAATAAAGGGGGAAACACAGCTTAAGTAAAGACATTATTTTAAACAGGAGAAACTAAAAACCCTACCAGTGTACGTTCACCCAGTTAGGTGTGATTTTTCTCTTCGGAGGCAGCAAACCTCTGACATTAAAATTACTATTCCAGAGCAGCCAGAGAAAAGTAATTTTCTCAAAGACAAGAACTCATCTCACAAGGTGTAATTTTATGCATCAATTTAAATCTTCACAGCCAGAACCTCGGAAGTAAAGGAAATAATAAAACATGTCCAAGATACCAAATACTTAAGTATCTCAAAAGCGAGCCGATAAGAAATTGTCTTTCATTTTCTCAGAACTCTGTCAGGAAGGATTTCCAATCCATTTTAATTCTCATACATTTCCATAAACACATCTGACACCATCCTCATGATTCCGCACACCTCTGCCACGGGCAGACGTCCAATACTGACGCGTCTAGCGGCGTGCTGAGTGTTCCCCGAACACCCCCAGGGCAGTGCAGGTTAGCAGAGGACAGCTCACTGTTTACGAGGTACACGGGTGCTCCTCCATCCTCTCAAAGGACTAACAGTGACGCCACGAGGTAGCATTACCTTCGTAAGATCTCCCAAATCTGCTTCGCCCGAACAACAACGTCATAGTTGGCTTTGTCACTTAGTTGCCTATTTTGCTTTAGTTCTTTTTTCTTCTTTTTGAAGTCATCCCATTTAGGTTTCTTGGCTGCTGATTCTAGTCATTAGAGAAATTATTCTAGTCATTGTAGAAATAAAGTACATTTAACATTCTGAATGTCACAAACCAGTACAAATTAGGGACACAGGGCAACACTGATCAGGATCAATATTCACTGTAAAAATATCATTCCCTATAAATTGAGACTTAATTTCATTTTCTGAGCAGTTTATACATTTTAAATTTGGTTGAAAACAACCACTCATTCATTCATTCAACAGCTACATATTGACTCTTAACAGGACACCTGTTAAGAAAAAAAAATCGAAAGGATTGTAAAAGCAACTGAAAAATGTTCAGCTTCCTTTTCAATTGTGAAATAAAAATTCTACTCTAAAACATTATAGTCCTTGGACTTTAGGTATAATCAGTTCTTACTGTAAACAAAATCAGTTCTTAGTGTAAACAAAAATTAGTCCAAACTAAAACAGGGAAAAATGTATTAAAATTTTCAGTATGCTGTTGTTATCTATCATTTAATTCTCACAACAACCCTATTAATATGCTCCTTCTCACATCGGGGAGACACAGGCACTAAGGAGTTCCTTCTGTTCCTTGTGCAAGGTCACACAAGTCCTCAGTGGTGGAGCCAGGGCTGAAACCCAGAGACAACTCTGAAACTTCATGCTCTGCTGCCTCTTACTCATGACAGCGCCCAGTCAAAATTTCTCAGAGTAATGTTCTGTAAGTCCAGTATCTTTCTATTAGCATTTTTTTTTTTGTCTTCAAAAGCTAAGTATCCCACCAAATAAATCCAAAAACCCATTGAGGCCAACAAAGAACAACTTAATAAAATGGATATTATTTGAGTGTCCTGCAAGGAACCCTTTGGAGAATTACTGCCTTCTAAACGTCTCCCCCTCTCAGATTAGAAAATACACGCATTATAAGTCTTGGAAAATGCAAAAAAACAAAATTCCCCTATCATCTCAAAACCCACATATAACTAGTAACATTTTATTTTCTTCCTGCCATTTCCCTATGTATGTTTTATATTAATCTTTAAAAATTCAGAATCTCACTGCTTCGCTTAAACATTATTCTACTATAAGTATTCTTCCACAAAACTAAATTATTTCTCAAGAACATAATTCTTAACGGCTATACACTTTACTGCAATGTACTTAACTATTCCCGTTACTTATCTGTTCCCCGGTGGTCATCAGAGACTGCGGGAAGCAGAGGGCATATTTCCTGTTTGTATCAGGGCTTCATGAACTGCGCAGCAGAAGAGAAAGGCTGACCCAGAGCTCATTTAATCCCACCAACTTCCGGGCACCCTGACATCTGCCGTGCTAGGGCTGCCGTGTATCTAACAACTTTGGGGATCTCTAGTATCCAATTCCCCTCAGCTGCTGATATAAAAATTTGAGACAATAAAATCAGAGCTCCGTTCTGACATGTCAGGAACCTAGCTCCCACAGAAAAGGAATCAAAGCTACACCACGACGGGTCTTAATGTAGGAACCATGTGTGTTTAAAATGCAGTGCCAAGAACTCTAGCTGAGCTGGGGCGCGTGCCCCTACTGGCTGTTATAATTTTTCTTTCCCATCTCCTGGCAAAGTGCACAGAAAACTCAAATATTTGTTTGTTGAATCAATCAATAAAATTCGGCCTACAGAAAGGGATGTTTCATTGGGCTTCTACTATATGAAGCCACTCCAGCTTAGCTGAACTCCACAGCTCGGATAATTCAGCAAGGGCCTAGGTAGTAAGGTACTCTAAGCGCCAGAAGACAATTTTGAGCAGGCAAGGTGCTTCCCGGTGCTTACTTGATCCGGGCTACCCTCCTCCCACCCCAAATGCTGCCTGTCAAGGAGCAAGAACGGGAGGTCTCCACCAGACTTCTAGAGCCCCCCTCTCCCTCCTGCAGAGCTCGGGCGGAGCAAGGCTTCTGCAAAGACCATGCTGAAGGAATCAGTGCTTACCATCACTTTTACCATCCGCCTGGAATTTTCTCTTCCTGTTGAATTTATTTGCCTGCTGGAATTTGTTCTTTGGTATTTTATCCCCTTGCTGCTTATTTTTGAACTGCTTTACACCTTTTTTCCCAGGTTTTGTGGCACATTTCTCAAAGTTCTTAGATGTGATTTTAGGTCCACCTTCCTTGCCAACTTTCCTTGGAAACGTCTTTGACGAACCAGAATCTAGGGACAATAGTAAATAATTATCAGAGTTCAGTGATCCTGAGCCTAGATCTCTGTTATCTATTGGGCTGTATTTATTACACAAAATTACACACTCTTCAGTGAAACGTACTTTGTCCTACTCTCAATATATGGAGAACGGGATTTTAAAAAATCAAAACAAAATTTTAAAACTTTCTGATTTAGGGGCACCTTGGTGGCTCAGTCGGTTGAACGTCTGACTCGTGATTATGGCTCGGGTCACAATCCTGGGGTCATGAGATCGAGCCCCGGGTCCAGCTCCATGCTGGTCGTGGAGGCTGCTTAAGATTCTCTCCCTCTTCCTCTGTTCCCCCCCTCCTCCTTCCCCCATCGCCTGCACGTGGGCGTTCTCTTTCTCTCTCTCAAATAAATTTCTGATTTATAAAATTATAATACAGATTCACTATAGAAAATGGACAAACTAGAGAAGTGCATAATAAAAACTATCCATAATGCTACGGATAACCATTGTTGTCAGTCAGGTATGTTTCTGTTTTAAGCATGTTAACATTACTTAATAAGATAAAATATTATTTGTATTATCTTGTATTCTACTTTAATGACTTCTTGTCATTCAAGTCTTCATACGTAATTTTCAATGATTCAATAACAATGAATCTAAAAATAAAATGAATGCCTAAAACTTAGAAATGCCATATTAAATCACATATCAAATTAAAATTAAAGATGTTAATTTATTTTAAAAAATTTTAAGGATGTCATTATTATTTTATTAAATATCATATCAAATTAAAGACATTAATTTTGCAGAATTGCTAGTTTTGGAAAAATTTCCTCAAAGCCTATAGTACAGTTATTTGATAAAAATTGTTAGCTAACTAAGCTTGCAAATGAAGTAGCTAACAAATGAGATGAAAACTGCAACAGCTAAGCCCTAAGATTGTTGCAAGAAAAAAAACAAAGACGCCTTAGGAATCAGTTAGGCATTTACAGAGTCCCTGACTTTCCTCCTCCGCAACAGTGACACCTGATGGAATAATAAAGACTCCACAACTAGAAACACTGAGGATGAAAGTACTTGGTTCCCCAGTAGCAGGCATTCATCAGGCACACTTTACTGAACATGAACATAAAATGTTGCAGCAAATTAATAAATAAAGAAAAGGCATTCCCAGCTAAGATTGGGGGTCTCCCGTGAGAATAGCATTCTCTGATTATCCTGGCAATTTCTTAAATGTCTCAGTTTCGTGGGGAACACGCAAACTCGGACACAGTAACTCCTGCTTTTTCCTAATCCTAACCCATGAAAACAGACTCTGCTCTAGGCTCCTCATCCCACCAACCCCCCTCTCCAACTATAGGGGCCACCACCTATGGGAAGCATGGTTTGGTATGGTTCTCTTACCATTGCTTTTATGAAATCTGTTCTTTTCTTGTGACGTCTTTGCACCTTTTCCCGTGAATTTTTTTTTCCCTTTAACTTCCATCATAGCAGTTCTGGAAGACAAAAACAAAACCCCAAAAGGATCACTGGGTTGTTCTCAACCAGTAGGTGGCACCCACCAGTGCCACACTTAATCCCGGGGCTTCACAGATGCAAGACAAAACCACCTGGGTCCACCGTGGGCCCTAGCGTCCAGGAACTACGCAATCAGTGCTTCTAAGATTTTAAAAATGAAAATAAACAAGATACCAACACAAAAACTAGGAATACACACACCTTGGCTAGTGTGTGATGTATTTGGGGACAACAATTCAACAATAGTTCTGGGTAAAAATAGACCATTATTTACGTTAACTATGATACAAGTGTCAGTGTTTGTGTTTCTTACAACCTAGGACGACTCTGTGATGAGAGACTGACCATATCATTTGATTTCCTGGTTTCCATCCTAAAAAGTCCAGAACAAACAATAGGCTGCACTTATATATATTCGAATTAATGAAAGAAAATCAAAGATTGCCTACAAATTCTCTATGTAATCCAGAGTAGCTAAAACAAAAACTTCTAATGTTTATTTTGTTATTTTTTTTTAGAGGTGACCAGTAATTTTCAGTGCCCTCCAAAGTAAGATTATGTTGGAATATTTAATATTTCATTTAGAGGAAATCTAACAGGTCACTTCTGGGTACAGAGACCTCACCATGCCCAGGGCATACAACAGATAACCCCTTAGTGACCCAAGGCTCCTGAAAGCAGAGAGTGTATCAAGAAAAATGCCACCTGGCGATTTCTCTACCTTCCAAAGCTGTACAGTCAATTCATTTCTAAAGTTCTAAAGCTGATCCCCTAGAGCAGACCTGAGAAGTTCCTGGACAATACTGGATATTTCTAAAACAAGAATTTTCCAAGATTTTCCAAGAATTGGAAATTTTCCAAGAACAACTAATTTTGCAAGATTATTAGTGGGCATAGGGAAAAAAGAAGGGTTCAAAGATGGCATGGATTTGAGAAATAGTCAAATGAATGAAAATAACTAGGCTTTTTTAAGAAAGGTTTTCAGGTTCTTCTCATTTGCTAATTGACCACTAAGCACGGGCTAAAGTATGTAAGATTTGCATACTTACTCACTTTTTCTTGAAACATCTCAAGGGACCAGTAAGGTTCCAAAGAACTCTCTGGAAAGTGCAGCTTGGCTTAGGCTTTACCATTATAATTCTTAACCATGGATGGCGCCTGAATTACTCCCTTTCCTTAAGTCATTGGTTGCTAACTATAGGGTCATTTTATCACTTGGCAGCTTTATTATAACCACACCAGCATTTTAGTTCTTCTGTGCTTGTATTTGTCTAAAAATGCAGTCATTTACAGATTTTATCTGTACATTAGTTTTAACTATTTTGAAATAATTTTAGTTTTACAGAAGAGTTTGGAAAGATAAACAGAAAGCTCCAGTACACTTCTCAGCCAGCTTCCTCTAAAGTTAACACCCCACCCCAAGAGACCACATTAGTACGATACTATGATACTAGTAACTTCGGATTTGCCAGTACTTTTTCTGTGCCAGGACACACTGCGTTTAGCCATCAGGTGGCCGTGTCTTGGTCTTCTTTCTCACGACTAAGGCACTTTTCAATAGTACTGGTCAGGCACTTGGCAGAAAACTCATCTGGGGTCTGCCTGAGATTGTTCTCATGACTGGACTGGTGTGATGGATGTTTCTGCAGAGTATCACAGAGGTGAAGTGCTCATACTGGTACTATTAACCTTGATCACTTGGTTAAGGTAACGTCTGCCAGATTCCTCCACTGTGAAGTTACCATTTGTCCCTTTCCATATTATTAGAAGTCACCAAGGTCAGCCCACACCAGGGGAGGGGAATTAAGTTCCACTTCCTAGGGGGAGGAGTCCTAAAGAATTCTGTTAAAAATGTGTATGTTAAAATCACCACAGCAACTAATAAATATTTGGGGTGATACATTTTGAGATTATGCAAATATCCTAATTGTCTCCCTCTGATTTTAGTGTTCTCCAGTGGATCCCACCTGCAGCAATTACTGTGGTGTTTTCATGGTGATTTTCTATTTCTCTCATCATGTCTACCTCTACTATTTTTAATTCTTCTGTAGGGTAAGTTTGTCTCTTCTTCTCTATTTATTTATTCAATCACTTATTTACATCAGTATGGTCTCACACGTATTTTGCTACTCGGGGTAGAACCTAATCCTATAGTGACTTTGTTGCTCAAACTGTTCCAGCTTTGGCCAGTGGTGAAGTCTTCCAGGTCGCTTCCGTGTCTGGTGACATGACCCCATCCTGTTTTCCATGTCTTTACTTCCTAGCACTTGTTCCAAGTTCATCTTCTATTTTCCCTGACCAGCCCTGA
Source organism: Phoca vitulina (assembly GCF_004348235.1). NCBI lineage: Eukaryota > Metazoa > Chordata > Mammalia > Carnivora > Phocidae > Phoca > Phoca vitulina. The sequence goes on along the minus strand of NW_022589740.1, from coordinate 6,481,827 downwards.
AACCAGCCATTTCTCCAGGGAACCCTGGTTCCCTTTATTGAAAATGCTAAGGTCCGAGTGCTAGGTGTGCTTGCCGTCACTGCTTCTAGGTCTTTCCACCAGAAAGGGCTGGTGACACACATCTATACACTAACCTATGTGGACACGGGAGCCTGCATTTATCTATCTGTGAAGTAAGCTCATCCTAATGTCTCCAACTCTAATTCACTCTCGTCTTCCCCTCTTACTTTACTTGTAACTTTTTTCTCTTGACAGTGAGAAACTTGCCTCCCAGGATCCACCACTGATTTGTTAGTACACACGAGCTTCAGAATGCTGAGCTGGATGGCTGTGGGAAACAAACTGACCAACTCTAGTACAGAGTTTATTTACAGCTTTTTTTCTTTTCCCTCACAGTATTAATTCAAAATACTGTTTTCCAAAATTACTTAGGTCAATTCCCCCACCACCACCCTGTTGAGTGAAGTTATTTTATACTTTTGTACAAGTTAGATTTTTCGCAGTCCGCATTCCATTTCCAGACACGTTGGCTGACTTTTTTTTTCATCTGCAGTCAAGTTCACTCTTTGGTGTACAGTGTTGATTCTGACAAATGCAGTCACGTCTCCTCCACCACAGTACCTTAGAGAATGGTTTCCTAACACCAAAAAGTCCCCCAGTGGAGCCTTTTGCAATTACCCCCTCCTGGCTCTCTTGGCAATCACTGATCTATTTTCCATCCCTCTAGTTTTGCCTCTTTTCAAATATGTCATATAAATGAAATCAAACTATATATGGCCTGTTGGGTCTTGCTTCTTTCACTTAACAAAATGTATCTGCTGGGAACCCTGTACCATCATATCTGACCATCACATTCCTGTGGCTCTCAAAATTGTCTCCTCTTTTTCCCTTCTCCCTCTTCCCGATTCAGGCTGTATCTCTTACTCAGATTGTTTTTTGCTGAGGATCTAATCTGCTGGGACCACATGCTGCTGCCTGATTAATCTTCCACAAAGTCACCAATTTCGTGCCATCTCCCTGCTCCAACACCTTCAAAAGTTTCCCACTGACTCCACGAAACATTTCAAACTCACACTGTCATTCAAAGCCATTCAAAGTTTAGTCCTAACATACCCTAATCATGAACAACACACAGAAGCCAAACTTCCTCATTGTTCTTTTTCAGGATCCAAACTTAAAAGCCATTCTATTAATATTAATCCTACCCATTCTTCAAATCCAGCTTAAATGACAATTTCTTATTATTTCTCCCCTACATGCCTCCTTTCTTTCCCAAATGATTCTCCTTCTTAATCTTTTTTGGAACACTCTGATGGCCTTCTAATAACTTCACACCATGGACCTGAAATATATTGCATACAAACACACTATGTGCTAGAAAGCTATTAGGTTGAAAAAAATATATGAAAAAGAAATTCAAAGTGGTGGAAAAGAAGCAAGGAAAATTAAAACACAACATACTTCAGTGTTATAACTGAATTATATATAAAGTGTTCAAAACTGTAGCTGAGAGCCCAATTTTGCCTTGTGAAATGAAACAGCAAAGATTTCCCAGACATAGGACAGGTGACTGATCCCACCCTCTCAGCAGGCTTAGCACTGCACTTTGAAAGAGGTAAACATTCAATACCTAACCTCTAAATAGTGGCATTTCTCAAGTCTTCCCCTCTCTGTCCACATTTCCCGCTAAGTGATCTCATCCAATCCGACAGCATTCTATGCTGAGGACTTGCAAACTGTTTCCCATCAGGAACTTCCCCCGGGTTCCAGATCTGTGTATCTAACTGCCTACCTGACACCTCCGTTTACAAGTCTCACAGGCACTTTACCCTTAGTGAGTCCAAAATGAAATCCTTTAAATAACATCCTCATCTATTATTCCCCATCCTATTCTTCCCCTCTCGGCCAGTGGCAGGCACATCATCCACTCCACTGCTCAGGGAGAAACCCAAGATTTACCCCTGACATGTTCCTCTCCCTCGTCTGCTATGCCCAATCCTTCCATTAGTTCCTTTGAATTCCCTTTAAAAATACCTCTAACTCTCCAACTTGCATCTCCACTACCACCACCCTAATCCAAACCATCAATACTTTCCAATTATATACTCAGTAATAATCGAAATTATATACAATTCCTAAAGAGTACCTGTGTCTATCATGTCCCTTCCTCACTTATAAGCCTCCAATGTTTCCTACAAATGAGAACAGAAACGGAAATGTTTTCCCATTGTACAGAAATAAAATCTCAACCGCTCATCACGGCCTTAAAGTCCTACAGAACTGCCCTACCCCTCTAACTTCATCTTGTATCGCTGTACTCCTAGCTCACATTGGTCCCCTTTCTACAACTCCCACCGCAGGGACTTAGCCAAAAGTACTGCCTCTGCTGAAAGTAGTTTTCCCTGGGCTTCCGGATTGCAGAGTTGCCTCTCATCCTGCTGCAGGTCTCAGCTTAAACATCACTTCAGATTCCCCTACGCTCATCTCAGCCCCCAATGCGCTTCCTTCCCAGCGCCGATAACCTGCAACTGTACATTCAGGTTGTAAACTCGGCACCCAGCACGCACAGGGCGGAATGGATGTTTGCCAAACACACCACAGAAGAGCCAACCGCAAGCAGCACGGGCCGGGATTTTAGAAAGTGAAGGCAGTTCAGGTGAACCCAGCACTGTCAGGGCAGAGCAGGAGGGAGAGGAGTCTCCAAGCTCCCGTCAACCCCCAAACCCCCAAACCCCCAGAGCAGAAAGGCCACAGAAGACCGTCCAGCACGTGACAGGCGTGAGCACCTGTCCCCGCTCGGACCGCTCGGAGAGACCCCTCCCTGCAGCGCCGCGGACAGGGCGAGCTAACCCCTTCAGGGCGGCCGCCTAGCCAGCCGCACTCACCGCACACGTGGGGGTCCAGGCAGGCGTGGGGCCGAGGCCGGCGCCTGTCCACGCTCCGCGGGGCCGCTTCCGCTTCCTCGACTTGCTCCGCCCCCAGGCCCGCCTTTTCCTTCTTCCGCGGCGGAGCTGGGGTTAAAGGATAGGCATTAGCCCGGAAAACGGAAATTAGGCATTTCTATTGGTCCGCTTCTATGACCTCATCTATAGGCGCCACGCGCGGGTTTTGGCCCTTGAAAGGATCCGTCGGGCGACCGCGTATCACCGGCCCCTGGGAGTGACGTCATTAACCCTGTCGCTGCCGCGCTAGGGGAAAGACGGCAGCTCCTCACCCAGTGGTCGGTTGTTGAAGTGATGTCGGGTGGCGCCTGAGCTAATACCAAAATAATTGACTTTGTTAGAGTGCGTACATTTGTATCCTCTCTGGCAGTCTAGCGTGAAGGATAAAATCTCGGAAGTCGGTTTGAATTTTAATCCTGTTTTTTTTTTTTTTTTTTTTTACCGGTTGCTCGCTGTGTGGCTTTGGGCAAAATGCTGTATTTCGCTGAGCGTTGATTACCAGATCAATAAAATAGAGATCGCTAAGTCATTCACAGCAAGCGCTTAGCACAGTGAATGATCATGGTGGGCGCTCAGTGAATGTCATTTTTAATATCTGCTCGTTTCTCCGGACTGCAGTTATCCTATTTTCCACCCCAGGAAATGAGACGGTAGTTAGGATATTATCCCCACTTTACAGATGAAGAGACTAACACGACAAACTTGGTTACGATCCTTGTCATTGGATTTAAGGCCCATTGGGATAATACAGGATGATCTCATCTGAAGGCCCTTACTTAAGGACATCTGCAAAGATCTTTTCCCAAATAAAGTCACTTTCACAGGTTCTGGGGGTTGGGACACTAACATGTCTTTTGACCACATGGAAAGAGGAATTGGGACATGATCTCAAGTGTGTCAAGCACAGATTTTACTGTCTTGCAGACCACGCCACTTCTTGTCCCTTAAGGCATTAGACTGGTAATTCACTAAAGAGGGGCCATCATTACTTCCCAGGCACCCATCCCTTTATTCAGCACATAGATGTTTACTAAGTACTTATTTTTTGCCCTAATTATTATAAGTATGTTTGCATTTCAGCTCACTTAAGTCTCACAGGAACAGCTGAAGTAGGTCTTCTCCTTTCGGTTTAGGGAAACAAGGGAAACACAGTAGAGTTGCCCAGGTGAGCCTGACTGCAAATTCAGCGAGGCTGCCTCTGGACTGCTTTCCCTAATCCATTAGTTCTCCAGTAAATGCTCGAGAGCAGAGATACGCCGTACCACACAATAGCTGGAAGGGGTATGTTTTTCTTTCTTTTTTCTTTTCTTTTTTCTTTTCTTTCCTTTCTTTCTTCTTTCTTCTTTCTTTCTTTCTTTCTTTCCTTTCTTCCTTCCTTTCTTTTTTTTTTTTTTAAGATTTTCTTTACTTGACAGAGCTAGCACAAGCAGGGGGAGGGGCAGAAGGAGAGGGAGATACGTTTTTCTTTTTAAGGCCACAGATAGCAGCACCCCATATCCTCTCAGACATATCCATGTGAATATCTTAAACATATACATCAAAACCCTACTGTTCATTTGTTTTTTCACGAGGGAGAGAAAAGTATCACATACCTAAGTCCTAGATTATTATTAATAATGCTATTTATCAAGTCCTTTGTGCTGCCAAAAAAATGAATTGACTTGAATGTTTTTGTTTGGAATGAGTTGAAAGTGTCTCCTGGTTTTGCAGAATAGCAATAAAAAAATGCTTATCTTGTAATTTTGCAGTTAACCAGGTTAAGCCCATTAATTCTTCAAATATCTAATGGTCTAAATGTCGAGCATTAGGAACATGTGTATTCCTAGAAGCATAAAATGCTCTTCCTAAATGATAGAGCACACAACTTAATCAGAGCACCTGGACTTCTACATGTGTAAGAGGTTTTTTAGCACTGTAATTAAGAGGATTGGCATTGGAATCAAATCTGGCTTAGAATCCAAGGTCTGTAGGACTATGGTTTCTGCATATATAAAATGGGAATAGTAGCACCTATCTTTTGGAGTTGCTGCATGACTCAAAAATAATAACTGTAAAGATATTAACCGGTAGTAAATGTTGAGTGATGCATAGCTTTAGAGAGGAAAAAGACACAGAGAGAGAACCAAGCTATATCCATTGGGAATGTTTTTGGCTGCAAGTAATGGAAATTTCAGCTATTAGTGGCTTAAGCAGTAATTCTTCACACAACAAAAATTCTAAAGTTAGTTTCCTAGTTCAATGACACAATGATATCATCAAAGACCCAAGCTCTTTCACAGTTTCTGGGCTCTACCATCCTCAGTGTGTTGACTTTTAATATTCACACTTTTTGCTTTTATTTATTTTCTTTTCCTCCCCCTCTGTACCTGTTGATCACCCTCACCTATCCCCTCTTGTCCCCCCATGTCCCCCTCACCCTGGCAACCATCAATCTGTTCTTTCTTGGAGTTTTGATTTTTTAGATTCCATATATAAGTGAAAGCACACAGTATTTGTTTATCTCTGACTTATTTTACTGTTGCTTTCTGAAGCCAGATGTACTCAGTTACAGGGTTTATATCAGAGTTTAGGACTAGGAGAATGGGGAAAGGGGTCAAATTCACTTTTTCCACCCAAAAGGACTCGGTCCTTTTATTCCAAAAGGAAAAGACCCAGCAGGATTTACCTTCTATTTCAGTGCCTGGAACTGGGTTACGTGGCCACCCTCAGGATCAAAAGACCATAAAACATAATGTTAATCATGGCATTTGGATTTAATTATTTTTCCAGTACTCTAGTAAAATTAAAGGTCACTTGGCAAATATGCCTCCATCCCACAGTAGGGATTTAATCTGCAATTTAAACTAATCTGGTTTAAAACTTAAAATAACTGTAGTAGTCAAGGTGGCCGATTCAATCTTGGCCACACATCAGAATCACCTGTAGAGTAAAAAAAAAAAACAGAACAAAACAGTAATGCTGATTTAATTAGTCTGAAGTGGGACCTGGGCTTTGAGGATTTGGAAAGTTCCCCACGCTACCATGTAGCTAAAATTAAGAGCCACTTGTTTAAAGAATGGATTTCTAGTTGTTGATTTGATTTTCTAGTTAACGGAGGATTAAGCCCTATAACCCTCTGGTCCCTCCTTTTGTGCCACCAGAATTAAAGAATTAAATGTATAATACACTTGTTTCTGTAGGTAGAATGTCTTGGACATAACTATCTTTCTTGCTGCTTGAGGTTTCCATTAGTTATTTAATATTATGATATATTGAAAGTGGTTTAAATTTGAAATATATACTTTCAAATGTATTCTGGAAAATGGTTGCTTTTTTTTTCTCATGATTTTGTGCAATTTTTCTCTTTTTCATAAAAATAAAGTGTTAGGTGTTAGCTCCCACACATCTCCCCTTTCCTAAAATCAGTTCTTTAGAGTTCTAATTAATGGATTTTTAACTAATTGGTGTTGTTTCTCTGTTTCCCAAATGCATAAGCGGGGATAAAGGGCATGTTATTGATATAAACCGTTAAGTGAGATTTTGGCAAAGATCGAGTTTTATTTTCAGGGCCTATTAGAATCACAAATCCATGGAAACAGAGCAGTTGCCAACACATTTTCTTTTAGTAAAAAAGAACTGCTTCTGAGTAGGGTGGATTATGTTTTTCAATACCATAAATTTGCTACAAAGTGTACTGATAGAGTCTAAACATTAATTGTGCATTCATAATGTCCTGGTTGCTATCTCATAAACACAAAATCGATCTTGGCCCTAATTTACTTTCTTTGGTTCCATGCTTAGGGGCAGCAGAAAAATAACATGACCAAAATGAAAGTGTATCTGATTGCAGTATAAAGTACCACTTTTAATGAAAGATCACGTCCGCATGTGATGGAGAAATAAAAACCAAGGTTAATTAATGTCACATAAAGCCCACAAAGTATCATTTATATAGAGAGCACTTACAATGCACTATGGTTTTATAAAACAAAACTCCTCAAGCAACGTGTACCAGTTTCGGGTTTTAGCTAGAATGAGAACAATTAACATGTTTTTAAGTTTATGTTTAAATTTTCTTTATAGGCTTGATAAGAGGTATTTCCTTTGGAAAGTAGTGACTGGTTTCAGCCTCTGATTTCCTTGATTTAGGAGCAATCAAGTCTTGATAACCAAGCATTTCGATAATTATACATTTTCTAATTGTTCCCTCCATTTAACTTTTTAAAACTATAGAAAGTTTATGTCAGGAATTACAGTGATGATCTAATTCTACCTACCCAAATTTCTTCCTCCTTTTGAGATAAAGAAAAAATTAACCAACTAGCCTAAACCCATTGTGTCAGTTTGAATTCTCCAGGAAGCAGATGCAAAGATAGAATTAGGAGGCCAAGAAATTTATTGGCAGAAAAGCCTACGAGGGAGGAGAAGAGAGGGAACAGCAATGAGTGAGAAGAGCCTCAGACCACAGTGCTGATCTGACACCTGTAAAGGGAGAGACGGAAGGGCCAAGGATGTGGTGGGATGATGTCCAGACTGCAGTAGAGCTCTGAGGAAGTCTGAGCCATCAAAGGGCTCCAGAGCAAAGACTGCCCATCAAAGGAAAATGGAATGTGTAGGAATGGCCCAGCTCTAGTACCCCTCTGTGCTCAGTCATTGTTTAGGCAACCCAGGGAGAGTATGGCCTCAGTGTGATGCTGTGGTAGACCCTGAAGTTGTGGCCTTTGTAGGCTGTCAGCTAGTCACACCTCTTGAAGCAGGTTCTCTCTTGAAAGGAGATCAGAGCAGTTCATTCCCATGGCTGCCAGGGTCTACCTCTTGCACAGCACAGACATACTTCTCCATCCATGCTAGGGGAGTAGCTCCTCCATCACTCCTATGGCTCTCTTCTCCGAGGGGGGAAAGCTAGAAGAGGCAGACGAGGGATGACGTGTAATCTCCTTGGGGCTGCAACAGATACTCATCATCTCCTCTACACTGTCCATTCTGTTTTTAGCTTGCCCTCAGCTACTAACTTGGCAGGTCTTGGTAGCTTACCTGCTCATGCCTTAGCCCTTACTCAGGGAGTCAGAGACCCAGAGACCTCTTTCTAAGGTGAGGGTTGCTACACAGGTCAATTTACGGTTATAGTGGGGGCTGAGGAGTACTGAGAGGCACCTAAGTGGATCACCTGGGCTATATTGATCCCTCCAGCCCCATTGTGTAAAAGCAGCCTTACCTCCATATAATGATCAGAATTAATAGCCCCTGCCAAGATGGTGACTCCTCTTCTCACTATTGGTCCTGGACACAAGGAGTTCAGTATGTCCAGATGGCATCTACAGTTCGGTGGAATGCAAGAATGCATTCTCTCTGGGGACAAGAGCCTCTAATTCCACAGAGCCCCAAAGTCCCGGGGGGCAGAAAACACAATTTCCCCCAGAGTTTTCATTGAGAACAATGGTAAGTAGGGTCATTCTTGCTTCTCCCCTTTAGTTCCCAGACCCATGTATTCTTCTTACAGCACCATGGAGAGATCTTGGATTTGCATTTACTCTGCATTCTGAAGGACAGCTCCCCATGTTTGTAGGTTATGGCCTTTATGGTGGTCTTTCGGCTGTGCTTTCAGAAGGCCATTGCAGCACTCTATCAGGCTGACTGCCTCTGGCTGGTAGAGTGTGTAAGATGACTTGTGGATCACATGTCTTTTTTGATTTGAAGTGCATCCCTGGTTCACATGCTATGTTAACTAGGGTTCTGTCCCTATGGATCAAGCACTTCATAAGCTTTTAGAGAGTGATGTTGGCAGAAGCTCTGTGGGCAGAAAGGCCAGCCCGTACTTGGAATAGGACTCTGTTCCTATGAGGTGAATCTGCTTGCCGTTCTGGAATGAAAGGAACCCAATGTCATCAACTTACCACCAGGTGGCCTGTTGGTCTCTTTGGGAAATAGTGTCATATCAGGGGCTCAGCACTGGTTCTGTTGCTGGCAGGTTCTACATTCAGAGGGAGTAGTAGTTGGGTTGGCGTTAGTGAGTGGAAGTGATGCTGTTGGGGTCGTGTGTAGCCTCCAATTCTGACATCATGGCCACTCCATTCATGCACCCATCATGCTGGTTCTAGGGTAGCCCGTGCTGAAAACTAATGTCAACTGACTGAGTCATTTTGTCAACGTAGTTGTTCAGTGTTCAGGGTGGATGCCTTTTGATGGGTATTAATGTGTGAAATGTACACATTCTGTGTCCATTACCATGTGTCCGTCCATCTACATGCTTTTACCCTGGACCTTTTTATTTCCCATCGTCCTTTTCCTTCCAAGCTCTGACCAGCTGGTTGGGCCACTGGCCAATGATTAGGAATCTCTATATGTTCCCATCTTTGGCCACTTTTCTTTCCCCATAAAGTGGATGACCAGGTGCACTCCCTACCCTTTAAAAAGATTTGCCCTCTCTGCTGTCTTTCAGCCTGTATGAGGCTGTTCAGTTTCAGTCTCCACGCACAAACTGAGCCAACTCATCTGTAAACTACGCTTGGGCTTTCTCCTCCTCCTTCAGCTGTTTATGTGGCACCCTACTATCAGACCATGGATGAGAGCTCAGGGAGGAGGGCTGATACAGTCATGTGGGTGATATGGAGGTCTGTGCTCCCTGTTCATGCAGCTAACTCATGCCCTCTGGTCTTACTTGGGCTCAGTTCCTGATGTATCATTTCTATCTTATGTTGCTGGGCCCATCTGGCTTTTGAATTGACAGGCAAAACAGAACTGGCTCTTAATGGGTAGATCTAGACGGAGGCTCATTGGTATGCTATAGTCAGGTCTCTTATCTCCATTAGGGCTCAGTAACATGCCAGAAGCTCTTTTTTTGAGATGTGTATAATTCTCCATTGCAGATGGCATGATCTTGAGCCAGAACCCCAAGGTCCTGTGATGTGATCTTCCTAATTGGGTTACCATGAACTCTGCACTGCATTTTTTCTCATCACCAACACCTCCCCACCACAGGGTCTGCCAGATGATCTGGTCTAAGTGGGAAACCTGCTTTCATTATTGCCTGGACATGCTGTGCAACACTTTCCTGACCCAGGCGCCACTAGAGCGGGCACCCTTCCATGTCCTCTGGGGTACGCACCAGAGCAGGATTCCTACATGTGGAATATGTGGCCTCCAGAACCAGAAGAAGCCCACCAGGCACTGTACTTTTTATTTTGTAATAGGAAATGCAAGATACAACAATGTGTCTTTACTGTGGAGGGGACTTCCTGACACATCCCTGACCTTAAAAACGTGTTCCTCATTTTCAGTCCTAGCTTTTAGGAATCCTGAAAGCTTTACTGAAGTGGCTCAACCCTGAATCCTTATAGGGTTTGTCTTCTAGTTTCTGGAGCACATGTTCCTTCCCAAGGTCTCTAGCATACTAGCCATGGATTTATTTTATTGACGTGATGGATCAATGTGTTGTTCTGCAGGTTGCCCAGATGGTCCAGATCTCTTCGGACTAAATTAAGACAGGAGGTGGGCGAGCCAACATAGCCCTGGTACAGAACTGTAAATGAATATTGTTGTTCATTCCAACGAATGTGAACTGCTTTTGATCCTATTTTCCATCTATTTTTTTTTCCATCCTATTTCACCATCTGCTATGGCAAACTCCGGCATTACACCTTTGCTCTCCAGGCTTTGGAAAGCCACACGGCAATGTGTTTGCCCCATTCCCTGGGGTCCTTGCCAGGGTGTTAAATCCCATGTCCTGAGAAAGTGACTCCAAGTCAATGTTTCCCTGCTTGTTCACTTTCACCCTCCAACCCCTTGGCCAAGCACCCTCAGAATCCACTCCCTGGCTTCTCCTCTGCTCCTGACAGTATATGCGGGCCAATTCTTGCAGGTCTTCTGGGGGCATACTCTCTTTTCTCAGTCATCAGGCCCAGCATGTCCTCAGGTCAGTTATGCTGGGATTCAACTCATGTTACTGGTCTGCCACCCAGGAGGGGCAGCTGAGGCAGCCCCAGGGGGTAGGGTATGGGGAGGGGAGCAGGTGTCGTCTTGCAGGGAGAGGTGTCTGCAGTGTCTTCCTGCACAAGAGAAGTCTAGCTCTTAAGTGGAAGGCGTGGACCACCTTTGTGAGTTACCAAAGAGGCCTCTGGCTCTCCCACTAGCCTTTAACTACCTAACTGCTTTCAGTTTCTCATTACCACTCTGCAGGGAATCCTCCAACTCCACTATCCTTAAATACATTGTACCCCCCCTTCACTTTCAAATGCCTGAACCACTGTATTGGCAATTCCATTCCACCAGATGTCCCCCGGTCATCAGTGGTGACTTTTTTTTTTTTTTTTTTTTTTTTTTTTTTAGCAACTGAGCAATCATCTCATGCCAAGGACTAGCTGTGCCTCACATACCACTTGGATTGTGATCCTCCTTGCCAGCCATGGTGAATAATCCCGTCTCAAAACCCCATCTTATTGCCAGCTTTCTGGAGTCATTCCTGGTACCATTTGTGTTATTTCAAGTTTTCTGGGAAGCAAAAGCAAAGGCAGAGTTAGACATGTAAGAGATTTATGCAGGGAATATAAAGAAAAGTGGGAACAAGGTAAGTGGGAGAATCTCCAACTGCAATGTGGGAAGGAGGGATTGGTGGGAAGAGACATCAGAGAAAGGCTGAGAAAGTTTCGGCCAGGGTGGAGGGCAGCCGCAAAGCAAAGTGCCATTGGAAGAATCCCAGTTGGGCAGGAGTGTGGCTTATGCATGTTGGCCATGCTCTGAGCCTGGCTGGCAGAAGCCCTGGGGGACGGTGGCCTTGGTTTGCATGCCATGGTGGACCTGAGGGTGTGAGAGCTGGAGGCTTTCAGCCAACCAAGCCTCTTACCACTCTCAGCAGGCTCGCTTTTATCGGGAGATGGGAGCAGTACACTCTCTGCCTGCCTCAGTCATATGATGAGTTCAGTGGCAAGACAAGGACAAAAACCAGAATTATCACTAGGGTTTGAGAAGACTAATCCTTTGCTCTTTTTATATTTTGGACAAGATTAATTTCTGCCATATCTTCTTCAGTGAATCATCTAGTATTTAGCAACTCAAAGCAATAAGCCCTCAGAAAACCTCCTTGGACAATGAATAATATAAACTATTGAACAAAAATACCTCCCAACATTGAAAGTAGAAGTTAGGTTTTGGGGAGCTATACAATCCAGGGTTTGTCTTGATGTGTCTTTGTTGAGATTTAGTCTATGTAAGGGAGGGTGCCCTTGGTGCCTGTCTGCAAGAAGGGAACACTAACATAACAATCTAGAATTTTAAATTTGGTGGCCAAGAGCTTTACATATATTAATATCTGTTTTTTCAAACATCATTGTATCATTTCAGAAGAATTTGCCATATGAGAGCCCAGAAATTGTCTTGTTTTCTGTAACATCCCCAGGGCCTAGAAGATTGTCTAGCATGTATTTGGTTGGCATAGTATTTGCTAAATAAGTGTTGTGGCTCAACTATAAATTCTTAAGTGTAGGGACCAGAGTCATCGTATTCCCTGGCACACAGTAAGAACTTATGTCAACAAATTCAGCAACTAGATTTATTCAGTGGCTACTCTGTCCTAGGCACTAGGGATGTATTAGTCAACAAAACTAAGAATCCTTGCCAATAAACATCAAACAGCAACAAACAAGAGCTAAGTGCACTGTAGGATATGTTACAAGTACTACCGTGGAAAGAACAGAGCCGGGTAATGGGAGAGCGAGGTTGGGGGGACAGATTGCAGTAGTAAATAGAGTGGTCAGAGTAGGTCCCATTGAGGAGGAGAGATTTGGGGGAAGACTTGGGAGTTTGCCAAACATCTCTGGGAGAGGAGCCTTCCAGGCAGAGGAAAGAGCTAGAACAAAGGGCACAAGGTGGGAATTGTCATCACACATGACTGGTGTCTTTGAGGAAGAGGGAGGAGGCCAGTGTGGCTGGTGTCAGCTAGGGGAAGACTAGCAGGAGACAAGGTTAGAAGGAGAACAGGAGTGCTTGGCAGAGAGAGAAAGGATTTTTGGACCTTTTAAGCACTTAGGGTTTTACTTTGAGTGAAAAGAGGAGCCACCTTAGGGTTATGAGCAGTGGAGAAAAATGACCCGACTTATAACAAAACAATAAATTTTGTAGAATTAATGAATATGTGAAGTAGAGAGGATCATCCAATTCCGTTGCCCAAGAACGGGTTCTAGAAAATTCAGTGTAAGGATATATATTTTTCTGATCCTTTCCTGATAGTCACATTGTCGATCTCTGGGGAGCTGCTGGTCTTAATGCCACTGTATCATTCCTGCTTTCAACAGCAGCAGAGGAATCGCTGGCCAACCACGTAATCCCGACCAACTTTTAGATACCCCTTGATAGTTTCTAGAGCATTTTTAATATTTATTATGTCACTCAAATTATCATGACAACTATATGTGATAGGTGTTAGATAACAAACATATTACAAATAGAAAAACAGGAGTTCATATATATATATATATGGCAGAGTCTGAATTTTGCCTCCTCATCTAGGGTTTATGGGGCCACATTCTAGGTCTGAAAGATGCAAAATGGTTTATATTCCCTAGGCAGGGCTCACAGTGCAGGTGGGAGGCCAGGATAGGAATAAACAGAACTGTGGTATATATATCAGAATAAAAAAGTAGAGGCAAGGTGCCAAAGTTATGGTGTGTTTGGCAAAAAGGTCCACAAAGGGGATGATGATTGTAATGGCTGGTAGTCTTGGATACACTGAAATGGGTGCATGTGTGTGTGTGGGGGGGCATTCAGGTGGTGGGAATAGTGCCAGCAAATTCTTGGGGGTCAGGATGAACACTGTACCCCCTTGGAATGGGTGCATAGACACAAACAGTTGGAATCTCCATTTTGAGTGGCAGTTAGAGGAAACAGAATCACAGCAGGTAGAAAAAGGCCGTGTTATATAGGGTCCCAGGCCATAGACTAAGGACCATTTGTACTTGATCCAAGGGAAGTGGACAGTAATTTCTGAGGGGAGGTGGTGATGTTTGCAAAGTTTTTGTGTTTTTTTTTTTTTAAATCTCTTTGAACTTTTTAAGAAAGCTCAATATAACAAGTCTGTGCCAACATGGTTTCGTGGGGGGGTAACCATGACAGGCAGTGTCTTAGAGTGAGTTCCTCCCGAAGTCAACCCCAAAACAAAGATTCAAGTGAAAATAACTGATTTTGGAGGGGATGCCAGGAGATACCCATAAGAGACTAAGAGAGAGAGAGAAAAGAAGGCTGCCAACCAAGTGTTTCTTGTCAAGCTCTTTACCACTGTAGGTAACTGGAGAATAATCTTGTTGGGGAACTCTGGAGGGACCGATGTAGAGCATACACTTTGTAGTTTCCCACCCAAGGGGTATAGGAGTTGGGGTGCTTACACATGAGCTCCCACCAGTTATTGGCTGAGGGTTGCTCCTGGGGGCAGAGGCTGTAGACCCCCAGCACTCAGCCCACCCCATAGGGGCAATAAGATGTCATGTGGCAGCCTTGGGAGAAACCCTCAAAGATGCATCTGCTGGCAAGGGGGCGGGGGATGGACAGTGTGCAGTGAACAGGTGAAGGCAGCAGGTATGGACCAGCTCCTGGCAGGATCTGCTACGGGCAGATCCCTGAGCAGAGAGTGACACGGGTATGGACCAATGTGCCAACAGCAGGGAGCGAAAAGAAGGAACAGGTTTTAAGAGCTTTTATAAAGGAAGAATTGCAAGCTTGGTCTTACAGACTCTTGCCTTATAAGGTGACAAGTAACTCAAGCCGCTTAATGAGTTTGGAATTAAACTCAGAGAAGTCGGCCTGGCCCCACATGCCTCCTTTGTAATACATCTGGGAATTTAAGTATTCATAAGACTAATTTAAAAATACCTATAAATTACACATATTAGGACAGGACCTGGAGAAAGGGGTGATAACGCTCATAAACACACTCACGGGAGAGCAGGGGATCATGCGACCTAATTCCAGATTCGCTCATTTCAGCTGCTCTGCCTTTTTCATGGGAACAAAAGAAAAAATAATGTAGAAATAATGCGAATCAAGGAGCATTACCTAGGAATAACTGAGATTAAAAAAAAAAAAGTAAGATAAGTACAACCTGGCAGTGGGCTCAAGTATTTCAAGCAGGAGCTTTTATGAAAATGCACCAAAGTCTGATAATCAGATAATAGGAGCATTGGAGAACAATTTACTGGGGAAGGGAAAGGAAAGGGAAAGGAAAAAGAAAGGAAAGGAAGAGGAAAAGGAAAAGGAAAAGGAAAAGGAAAAGGAAAAGGAAAAGGAACAGCCGGGATTCTGGAAGAACGGAACAGAAATGAAGGGAAACTACTGCAGGTGTTAGGAGGGTAGAATGAGGGAGGGGATAGGAAGGGGGGTGGAGGTGGGGTCAGGGCAGGTGGGGCTCTTGGAATGTGGGAAAATATGAGGCGGAGCACAAGGACCAGCCTCTGAGGGTCATGGGGCTCGGGGAACGGGCATTTCCTTGGTGATCATGATGAACTAAACATCAAAGACCCTGCTCCTCAATTTTATAGGCAGTGAGAGCCCCAGAGGACCCCATGATCCATGAACAAGGGAGGGTGTCTAAGCCCAACTGAAAGTATTCACTACCTCTGGTGAGTGGGAGCGTAGCCAAATCAATCTGATTTAAAAAAAAAAAAAGCTGATTTTTGCAGCAAATTCACACCTGCAGCAGGAAGAATAACTGAGACATCACCTCTACTTTTGTTTCTTCTGTTTGCTTTGTTGGAATTATGCACCGGGAAGCCCCATTTTGAGATTCACGTGGGCGGGGGCAGTGGGTGATGGTTTGCCAAGTCTATGGTTGCAAGCACCACCTGCATGACTTTTCCCAGACCCTGTCCATCTGCACAGGCTCCTCAGCGCTCACATCCCCAGTGACAGAACAGAATTGGTTTCCCCTCCTCTTCTGAATTCTTCTCTTTCCTCCATCAGGATTTGATATGTGAACAAGAAGGGGTACATATGCCCAAGGGGATGGAGCTCTTTGAAAGGTACAGACCTGAGAGGAATCAGGACCAGGGAGGGAGAGGGAGCAAAACAAGAAGAGCAAGCAGACAAAGCGAGAGAGTGAAGCAGAACAGAAGACTGGGAAGAAAGGCAAAGTAGAAAAGCAGAGGAAAAGAGGGAGAAGGAAGAGGGGACTGTTGAACCCCTGACCCTTTGGCCTTAGCAAATGCTACACACAGCTGAATATTCGGTGCTCAGTGCTCCCTCCTTGGTCAGAAGGAGAATTCCCCAAAGTGTCTTTGCACCAACTTGCTAGTTAAACGCTCATGGACACAGGTGCATTAGCCAGATGTCTCCTGGTCATACTTCATTTACTTAGTGACACGTACATATTTAAAGCCACATTTAAAAACACATGCAAACATGGAACTATTGTTTGCTCTTACTGTCCCATTTCATTGAATGAAATCTGCATATTCATTTTTGGTGGGAGTATCCTTGTCATCAAGAGAGGCACTTCTGAAGTCACCCAATACTTGTATTCAGAAAGGACTTAGAACATTAAAGTTTACAACTTTAAGAAATAATGACTGTATAAATTTTTTTTGCCTTTTTTTTAAACGAATTCTTTCAGGTGCCCTCCATTAGCATCCACGATCCACATTAATGGAGCTAGTTAATGGCTCATCTTCTCCAAGCAATACTTTGTTTTCCAACGGAAAGTAATTGAGAGAGAGCCCTATAAATGAGAATGTTTGCAAGGATTCTATTCAAAGGTGATTCCCTTTTCTTTTTCTTTGAAGTAAAATTCAGGTAAATAGGATACAGTTTTTCTAGAAGAGAGAATGTGATGGCTCAAGCCTAGGGCTGATTAGTTTTAACTTAAGATATTCCGGAGATTTCTGAGACCTCTGCAGTCAGGCCAGGCTTGGGACAAACTCCAGCCAAATTATACAGAGAGAACACACCCCTGAAGATATTTCAGCTTCTGCTGGGTTCTAGACTACTCTAGAAACCGTGCCTTGAGAGACCGCCTCATCTGCCCCCTGGGAGTCACCGGGCAATGTCTGAAGACATTTGGGGTTGTTACTACCGGGGCTCTATTAGAGGTCTCCAGAGAAACAGAATCAGGAAGATCCGTGTGTACACATATAGAGAGACTTATTTTAAAGGATCACACAATTATGGAGGCTGACAAGTTCAAAACTGGTAGCTCATGTCAAAAGGCCACCATGCTGCTGACCTGGGGGAGAGCTGATACTGCACTTCAAGTGCAAAGGCTATCTCCTGGGGAGGTCCCTCTTGCTTCAGGGAGGTCAGTCTTTTGTTCTACTTGGGCTTTTGATTGATGGGATGAGGCCCATCCACATCATCGAGAAAGCATCATCCACATGCTTTCCTCAAAGTCTACCAATTCAAAGGCAATCTCATCCCAAACCACACTCACAGAAACATCGAGAATAATCTTTGACAACAGAGCTGGGCACTGTGCCCCAGCCACGTTGACACAAAATTAGCCTCATGTTCCTGGCATCTGGCAGCTAGGGATGCCATTACAATCCCACAGTGCCCAGGACAGCCCCCACAACAGAGAATTATCGAGCTGCAAATGTCAATGGTGCCCAGGTTGAGAAACCTCAGATCATAGGCTCCAGTCACGCACCTGGGAACAGGACTATAACATCACTGACGGGAAGGTGATGGGTGTTTTTCAGTTTGTGGGGCACCGTGAGGTTCATCTGGAAAGCAACTGGTAACAACATCTTAATGAGGATCATTCTTCCCACTCTGACTTGCTGGGAAAGAGAATTATTCCACCGAGACCTACTTATGACAAGCCTAGTGCTTTGGGATTTCTGAGCAGGCATAAATTTAATTTCTTCATGCTGAGGCTTCAGTCAATCTTCCAGCTGCAGGAATGTTCTGGAGAGAAAGAAAGGAAAGAGGGGTCCTCGGACCTGGGGAAAATGTGAGCTCAGCTGTTCCTGGAGTGAAACCAGCCTGGGGTCTAACTGTGCTGTCCAGAAGCATAGCCACCGAAGCAGGACAGACACACACAAACCTGACAATGAATTTGCCGAGGACAACAGAGCAAATGGGTCAAGGGCACGGTGGTTGCATTTGTTCACTTGCTCATTCATTCACTCGCTTACCTCATGGATGGCCTCGAATGTGCTGGGTGCTGAGCAAAAAAGGAGAAGACAATGAAACGCAATTGGAATAATGTCATCCAGGAGAAGATGTGGTGGTTTACATAGGGATACACAACCTGGAGTAGAGGTGACTTTTGCTATACTCCGGAGGGAAAGAGTCCTGGATTTGGGGCCAGAACTGAGTTCAAATCCTAGCTCTTCCCCTTCCGGGCTGGCCCAATCAGTCATCCTCTTGGGTCTCCTATAAGATGGGAACAAAAACACCCGCCATCCCACCTGTCACATGGACTTGTGGTGAGAAGCAAAAGCAGTAATGCCTGGCTTTGCTTTGTCAGTCGTAAAGCACTCAGCTGGTGTGCTCAACCCGGGCTGCACAGCTTTATAAACTACCGATGCTTGAGCCTGTCCCCCACCGCTCAGACGGATGGCGTCAGAATCCCTTAGTGGAGGGGGGTCTAAGCACGGGTATTTTTAAAAAGCTCCCAAGGAGAAACAAAAGCACAGCCCTCCTATAAGAGCATTGTCAATTTGTATACCGTAACTTTCCCCAAGTATGCATAGTCAAAACTTCTCATTGAGCGACACTTGTGTCTCAAGGTTGGTTCAACTGTGACATGAAAAGTAGATTTGGGCCATTCTGCTATTTGGGGTTTTGCTTTTGGTGAGTCTGGGGTCAGGGGTGGGGGACGGATCTCATTGTAGGCAGTGAAAGAAGGTGCCTCTTCTGGGTAGAGTGTGATTCCCTGATGGCAGGAAACAGGAGTCTTTAATCCAACAGACATTGGATTTTCTGCTCCGTGACTGGCACTTCTGAGACCACAGGGGATGCTGCAATAAACTGAAGAGACAACAGTCACTGCTGTCATGGAAATCATGTTCTAGCAGGAGGAGGAAGACAATGAAAAGTTAGTGAGTAAAAGATGTAAAATGTTAGATGGTGATAAATACTGTAGGGGAAAATGAAACAAAGAAAGGGTAAGGGTGCCTCTGGTCCTATGGAAGAAGGGAGAGAATGAGTCTTGTTGGTACCTGGAGGTACCCTGTTTTAGGCAGAGGGAAAAGCCAATGCAAATGTCCTGAGGCAGAGGCAGGCCACGTTTGTTTGAGGAACTACCAGGAGGCCAGTATTGTTGATGAGAGTGAGTGTAGCAGGAGAGAGTATCAGAGTTGTCTGCGGGCCTGATTACAGGGCCTTGTGGGGTAGCGTGAAGCCTTTTATTTTTACTCCAAGTGAGAGGGATTTTGAGCAGAGGAGTGGATGATGGGACTTCCATCTTTGCCGGATCATCTGCTCTGCCATGTGGAGAATGAACTCAGGGGCACAAAGGTAGATAAAGAGAGACCAGACGGGAGGCTGTCCTGATAATCCCAGAGGGAAGGATGGGAGCTAAGCTTGGGGAGGGAGCCGCCGAAGTCGGGAGAAGTGCTGGGGGATGTTGGGAGAAGAGCAGCATTCAGGCAAGGCGCCCGCATCACAACTGATGATTCCAGGACAAGTTGACCAAAGCACGGAAGCAAGTCCGGTGTCCGTGTGTCAGAAAGCCAGAGTCCATCCACTAAGGTCGATGCAACCCGAAGCCTCTGGACAGACTGAAATGGCCTTCCCCTGCAGCCCTCCGACCTCCTCGTGCACTTTGTATTTGAAATGCTCCAGGTGCTCTCACAAACGAAAATGCTTTCTTGATGGGGGGGAGACCTTCACTATTACTGAAGCCTTGTGAGAACGGCAATTCAAATACTGCCAATCACTGCTCCCTGCCTGAACATTTCTAAAGAGGAGACATAAGATGTGATTCTGCACAACCTTGCTCGAGTATAATCATGCATTGCACCTGTGAGAGTGGGAACTGGCAGGACGGAACAGATGAGGTGCAAGGAAACAGGGTAGAGCCACGCACTGACCACTCTGCCAAATCCGTTTGCCCTGAGCGTTCGCAACTGCGAGACACATAGAAGCGTGCGGCCGAGGCCGAACATCTGCCACCAGATGGCGCTATTTCCCCCTGAACTGCCTGACTACTCAGACCCACAGGATGACTTACTCCCCAGGATTCTTAGCAAGTGGTGATCATTAATCTTTCCTAAAGTCGAGTGCCTGGAGCCCCAGAGCGAAGGGGTGAACGTAGTCCTGTCTCTTCTTGATCAATTCTGCAGGCTCCCCTGGCATGAATGACTTGAAGATTTTGTTCTTCCCAATCAAGCTCTCAACAGAGATTAATACAGGGGTTCTTAGCCCCTTTGGCAGCTTCTCAACTCCTTCTCAGCATCGTGCTTTTAAATGCATGAAACAGAAGGCATAGGACTACAAAGGAAGCCAATTATACTGAAATGCAGTTATCAGAATATTTAAGAAAATGTGAGACATAGTAATCTATGTGCTTCTTAGTGCAGGGAAGAATAGGATCCAGGGGCAAGCCTCCCATCAGTGTGCTTTTGAAATAGTAATGCACAAAAATGATATCTCAAGCTCTCTGCAACCAGTGTAATGTGATGTTTGTGGCCTACAATCATATTTCATGAAACTGCTTAATTTTAGTTAGGACTTAGTGAAAACAAAGATTTTTTCCTTCCTTTTTAAAAACAAAACAAAACAAAAACACAGAACAACAACAGTCCATGAACCTCTTGAAGTCCATCCAGGGACCTCTTGGAGATTGCAAGACCCTAGGTTAATAATCCTTGGTTCAATGTCTCTTTAATGGGTCTATCACACATTTGTCAACTGAAGGAAGCAAAATATCGCTCAAGCTAGGCAGGCTCAAGTTAAAGAAGAAATGGTTCAGTATGGGGATCCAACACTCCTTTTTCCTCCCCACCCTCCCCGTGTAACCCTGCCCTACAGTTCTTCCTCTCCTCATCCTTTCTTGTCACACTTCTTTTTTAAGATTTTATTTATTTATTTGAGAGAGAGAAAGAGAAAGAGAGCATGAGTAGGGGGAAGGGCGGGGAGGAGGGAGAGGGACAAGCAGACTCCCTGCTCTGCATGGAGCCCAATGTGGGACTCAATCTCAGGACCCCTGAGATCATGGCCCTGGGATCATGAGCTGAGCTGAAACCAAGAGTCAGACGCTTAACTGGCTGAGCGACCTAGGCGCCCCTCTTGTCACACTTCTGAAGCTCTAAGATTTCTTTACCATCTTTTCATCCCGGGATTTATTCTCTCTCCTTCAGTAACTGCAGCCAAAGCCACTTTTGGGGACTGCTTTGTTCCTCCCCTTATTTCTTTATCCAAAGAAAAGATTAGTCTCCCTCTGTCCCAGAAATAATGCTCAGTTATTTGTCCTTTGCTTTTCCTTCTCTTCCTTCCCTCTGTGGAGGTGGAGGAGGAAGAGGGAGGATGTGGTAATGGATGAAAGTCAGAAAAGCCCATTCATGACAGTAACAGAAAATGTGGCAGCTGGAGATTTTCTACATCAGTCTACCTCAAATACCCCTCACTAGTCTCTATCCTTTACCTGCTTTATTCTCCTCATGGCTCCGATCCTTACCTGAAATTATTTGTGTATTTACTTTGTGATTTTCCATTTCCCACACTAAAATGCAAGCTACATGGGGGAAGGAATGTCTCTGTCATGACGATCTCTTGATCTCTCCAGTGCCCAGAACAGGCCTGGGTGCAGAGTAGATGCTCACTATTTGTAGATGCATAATTTGTTAAAGGAATGAACCAGTTTGGAATGGAACGGGAATGCAAATAACTCCAGCATTTCAAATTTTCAGTCTTTTCCCCTACCATTGTGTTTTATTGATTCTAGAAGTATAAAAACACCCTGAGGGAGTTGTACAGGGCCATATTAATGGAGTGGGACGGTGGTCTCGAAAGAAGGTGACTTCTTAAGAATTAAAGGAATAAAACAGAGGATGAGCTTTGATAATTATAAGTGATAGAAACGTATGTATCTTCATTTTATGTAATGCAAATTCATTTTTTGCCTTGTTATATAGGCTAGAAAATATTTAATGAAAACAAGTGTTTTTCTCCTCTTTTTTTGAAGTATGAAGAAAGGAATCCTGTATTTCATATTCTGTCAAACGCTTGTGAATTTCTATTGTGTGAATTTCTTTTAAATATGAAAATGAATACATATATATCATAAAGAGTTACATATATATTGCAAAGTCTTACAGGCTGGGATATAAAGACTATATATATATATATATATATAGTCTTTTAATAGTCCAAATGCAAGTTGGTACTTTTATTATTGATAATTTCTTTGCAAGTTGTCTTACTTTCTCATCATGCCAAGATAGACAAGGATATTTAATCATTTTACCTTTGTGTGTCTTGAGCCAGGCAAATATAGGTGTGGTTTCCCGAGATACTGAACTGTTCCTGGTGGTACTTTTGTAACCTAATGGATAACATGAGTAACAGAAGAGTCTACGTGAAAAATCCACACCATTTTACTTTTCTAAGAAGGGAAAAATTAAGTTCTGCAAATCACAGACTGGGAAGCCGAGTCTCTGTGCGGGGAGAGACAGCCCGCCTGGAGAAGCTGCGAGGGACTCTGGTGCCAGTAGGTGGAGCTAGCGTGCAGTCACCCAGGACAAATGGCCGCTCAGTAACTTAGGAACTTCGCTTTGCAGAGCGTGCTACACTGGACCCGCATGCCAAGTCCCCGAGTCCTCTCACAGACGCTGGAGGACTGCACTAATGGTGATATATTTTCTGACAAGTGGAAAGACGTAGGCTAAGCACAAATGAGGTGAATTCAGAGCATTTAAAAATAAATAACTGGGCATTCTTCTATCTTCCAAATTCTAAGATCTGTTATCCTACCCTTTTTTCCCCCTTTGCTCCTTTATTTTGTTTCTTAAATTCCACATATGAGTGAAATCATATGGTGTTTGTCTTTCTCTGAATTATTTCACTTAGCATAATACTCTCTAGCTTCATCCCTGTCATTGCAAATAGCAAGATTTCATTCTTTTCTATGGCTGAGTAATATTCCATTATGTATACATTTACATACATTATACATACATTTATGTAATGGAATATTATGGATATATATATATTTGTTTATCTTCCACATCTTCTTTATCCATTCATCAATCGATGGACACAGGCTGTTGCTGTAATTTGGCTATTGTTGATAATACTGCTATAAATATCAGGGTGAATGTGCCCCTTTGAAATAGTACTTCTGTATTCTTTGGGTAAATACCTAGTAGTGCAATTGTTGGATCATAGGGTAGTTCTATTTTTAACTTTTTGAGGAGCCTCCATACTGTTTTCCCGAGTGGCTATACCAGTTTGCATTCCCACCCACAATGCAAGAGGGTTCCCCTTTCTCCACATCCTCACCAACACCTGTTGTTTCTCGTGTTGTTGATTTGATTTTTGTTGCTATATGGAATACCACTGTATAAAAATTCCACAACTTATCAATTTTACTCTGGTGGTCATTTTTTCTGGTTTTGCAATTAGGAACAATGTTGCTCTGGCTGGTCTCCAGGTCTCCTGATGCGCTTATGCAAACATTTTCTAGGATATCTACGTCTAAAAGTAAGATTGCTAGATCAAGAGGATGCATATCTAAAGTTTTACTGAATAGTGCCAAACTATTTTCCAGCGTGGAAATGCAAACTTATATTCCCATCAACAATGCAAGTGAAATCTCATTCAATGCTCCGCGCTCTTACCAATATTTGACATTGTTAGACTTTTTAAATTCAGCCAGTCTCGAGAATATGCAGTGACATCGCATTGTGCCTTTGATTTATGTGGCCTCTGTATTAATAAAGGTGAGTACATTTTTATTTGGATTCCCACATCTATTAAATGCTTAAGTCTTTTGCTCATGTTTTCTACAGAGTTGTTTTATTGCCTGTAAGAATTCTTCATTTATTCTGAATAATGTGTTGCAAATATCTTTTTCCACTCTGCGGTTCGCATTTTCATTCTTTAATGGTATCCTTTGGTGAACTAAAGTGTTAATTTTAATATAGTCCAATTTATGAATATGTTCCTTCAATAGCACCTTCTGTGTTCTGTTTAATATCTTCATACTCTGTGATTACGAAGATATTCTACTACATTGACTTGTAAAAGGTTTATTGTTTTGCCTGTCACTTTTAGAGCTTTAATACCCAAGAGCTGATCTTTTCTGTATGGTTTGAAGTAAAAATCAAGACCTTTCCTTCCGTCCTTCCTTCCCTCCCTCCTCCTTTTCTCACGTAAGGATATTCAACTGTTACAGCACCATTTATTTAAAATGGCATTCTTCCCCTATGACTTTTAGTGGCTCTTTAGTTATAAATTAAGTGATAATTTATGTATGAATCTGTGGGTTTTCTATTTTGTACCACTGTCTACTTGTCTATCCCTGCACCAGCACCTCAGATCTTGTGTCTAGAGCACTATAATTAGTCTTGATATATGATTGAGCAAGTTCTGCCATCTTGCTCTTCTTCAGGAGTGCCCTGGCTATCCTTTGCCCTTTGCTTTTGTGCTGAATCTTCAGTAATGTAAACGTAGATGTATTTAGCTTCATTTCTTTCTTTCCTCCCTCTTCCCACTCACTGTCCCTAGGAAATATTTCCATCCAAATCCATTTCATAACAACATGCATGCTTATGCAATTCTTGTTGCTTTCTTTTAGACACAGAAGATTTGAATTAAAAGAGAATTACCGTCTCCTACTTTTCCAGTAAAAAATAATTTTTCTACATATCTATTAGAGTGGAAATGAGAGAGGAGATGAACTCTCGTAATGCCTTCACATCTTGCTTATAAATGACCTCGATGGATCATTCAGACCAACTTTACAGTTCATGTGACTTGAGAAACCAGATGATATAAAACAGCAAAGTGCCAGAGCACCACAGTACCTTCACACTTATCACTTCTATGCTAACCTCTCTGGTGGTCCCAGTCACCTCCTTTGCGCCTCCCAGCCCTCCCTCTCCTCCCTCGTGATGCTTGGCCTCATCTTTCCAGGCAACCAGGGCACTCATGTTCTTCCTTCTAACTTTCTATTGAGTCTCTGTTTCAGGAATTAAGCTCAAATTTTTATTGCCTGTAAAGCTCCTATCTCCCCCAGTGATACCTGTATCCAAACAATAACCAAAGACATCTAACAGAATTTCACAAGCTCTAACTGTATTTTTATGCTGTCTTTACATAAGAACATTGACATAACTTAGCATTAGGAAAACTGGGGTAAAATTTGCAGAAGTAAGGGTCTGTGTCTGTGCTGAGACTCAATCTGTTAGAATGCTAGAGTGCAATATACAACTTGACCATCCCCAAGGAGATCTTGGTAGATAAAAGGAATATGAGATAGAGCATCTTATTTTCTCAGACAATGTCCCAAAAGACAAGAGCAGAATCTCTGAGGCATGAGAAACCCTGCTAGGCCAACTGGTAAGGAAGCTTTAAACACAGACTATATTAATGAACTTGATTCTGTAAACACTCCTAGCAACTGGGAGTGGGAAGGACCTACCAATGGAAAAGATCTGGTTAATGGTATATTGATGATGTCACAAGGGACATGTAAGGTTAGAAGCCATGAATTTCAGAGCTGCAGCTTTCCAATTAAAAATACAGTCCTTCCCAAATTCCTCAGACATCTGGAGTAAGTTCTAATAATTAACTTATTCTCCCTGGCTATTCTTAGCAATTCGATCCTTTTCCTTCTAGTCTCTTAACAAGGTTCTAAGTAAAGTGACAAAAATTCATGGAAGGACGTCTAGGCACCAGCCTGAGATATCTGAGAGGAAGCAAGAATCTTCTTGGTGTCGTGGAAACCACATCACACATGCCCCACTCCCAGGGCCACTCGCCTTACCTCTTCTGTTTAAGTAGCCCACACATTTGGCCACTGAGGTTGGTCAGGCTCATCTTTTACCAGTTCCTTCACATAAGTTTGGAGGCCACTAAGAGTCATTAGGGGGAGGTTGATTTACATGTGGAAAACTGGAGGAAATGTATTTTACAGATGTTCTTTCCAGTTTAACCGTGAAAGCCCACATCTGTTCACTCTTGTGTATTACTTGGGTAAGACCTCTCCATGCATCATCAACCACCTGCTCCGGAGCTGCCACAGAACAACTGGATTTGAAAAATTCATCTAGAAAACAAACTACTTGATGATTAATATAAGTTTCACAGTACTTCAGGAAATGGATGTCACCCAAATACCTGCAACCTTAGAGAAATTTATGGCAAGTGTAATAGTGAATAGAGCTAAGTTCAAAAACTTTATTAAAAGCCTCCAACTTTTAATTATATTTGATGTTGCATTTCTATACACTAATAATGAAATAGCAGAAAGAGAAATTGAGAAAACAATCCTATCTCAATTGCATCAAAAGTAATAAAATACTTAGGAATAAATTTAACCAAGGAGGTGAAAACACTGACAAAAGAAACTCTGAAAACACTGTACTATACTCTGAAAGCATTGATGAAAGAAATTGAAGGTGACACAAACAAATGGAAAGATATTCCATGCTCATGGATTGGAAGAACAAATACTGTTAAAATGTCCATACTATCCAAAGCAATCTACAGATTTAATGTAATCCCTATCAAAATACCAACAGTAATTTTCACAGAACCAGAACAAATAATCCTAAAATTTGTATGGAACCACAAAAGACCCCAAATAGCCACAGCAATCTTGAAAGAGAACAAAATTGGAGGTATCGCAATACCAGATTTCAAGATGTACTACAAAGCTGTAGTAATCAAAACAGTAAGATGCTGACACAAAAACAGCCACATAGATCAACAGAACAGAAAAGAGAGCCCAGAAATAAACCCATGATTATATGGTCAATTAATCTTCAACAAGGGAGGCAAGAATTTGCAATGGGAAAAAGAAAATCTCTTCAACAAAGGTGCTGGGAAAACTGGACAGCTACATGCGAAAGAATGAAACCAGACCACTTTGTTATACCATACACAAAATTAAACTCAAAATAGATTAAGGACCTAAATGTGAGACCTGAAACCATAAAAATCCTAGAAGAGAGCATAGGCAGTGATTTCTCTGACATCAGCCATAACAACATCTTTCTGGGTATGTCTCCTGAGGCAAGGGAAACAAAAGCAGAAATAAACTATTGGGGCTACATCAAAATAAAAAGCTTCTACACAGGAAAGGAAAAAAATCAACAAAATTAAAAGACAACCTACCGAATGGGAGAAGATATTTGCAAATAACATATCTAATAAAGGGTTAGTGTCCAAAATATGTAAAGAACTGATATAACTCAACAAAGAACAACACAACAAAAAATGAAGAATCCAATTTTAAAATGGGCAAAAGACATGAACAGACATTTCTCCAAAAAAGACTTGCAGATGGCCAACAGACACATGAAAAGGTGCTGAACATCACTCATCATCAGGAAAATGCAGATCAAAAACCACGAGATATCACCTCACCTTAACATCTGTCAGAATTACTAAAATCAAAAACATAAGAAACAACAAGTGTTGGCAGGGATCTGGAGAAAAAGGAACCCTCATGCATTGTTGGTGGAAATGCAAACTGGTGTAGCCACTGTGGAAAACAGTATGGGGGTTCCTAAAAAATTACATATAGAATGACCTTATGATCCAGTAATTCCACTACTAGGTATTTACCCAAAGAACATGAAAACACTAATTTGAAAAGATATATGCATCCCTACGATTACTGCAGCATTATTTACAATAGCTAAATTATGGAAGCAGCCCAAGTGTCCACTGATAGATGAATGGATAAAGAAGATGTGGTACACACACACACACACACACACACACACACTTGAATATTACTCAGCCATATAAAAGAATGAAATCTTGCCACCTGCAATAACATGGATGGCTCTACAGAGTATAATGCTAAATGGAGTCAGTCAGAGAAAGACAAATACCATATTTGGATGATGATTTCACTCATATGTGGAATTTAAAAAACAAAACCAACACACAAAATAAAAAAGACACAAACAGAAAATCAGACTCTTAAATACGAAGAACAAACTAGTGGTTCCCAGAGGGGAAGTGGGTGGAGGGATGGGTGAAATAGGTGAAGAGGATGAAGATGAGCACTGAGTCATGTATAGAATTGCCGAATCACTATATTGTACACCTGAAACTACTATAACACTGTTAACTATACTGGAACTTAAAAAAAAAAAAAAAAAGATCCAGAGGTAGGCAGGACAAGGCAGGTATGGCAACTCACTGTCACCAGGAACACAGGCAGAGAGGAGAGAAGGTTAAAGGACCTAACCTCACGACCATGGGCCATGGCTGGACCACTCAAGCTTCATCATGCACCATGGCTGCCAGAAGGCAACCCGTCATCGTGTCGTTTAGCAAAGCCTGAGCGAAGTCAACAGGTTACAAGAAGTCCCAGAATGGGAGGATGGAGAGGCTTTGCCTTTGAGGGCCGGACGAGAGAACGGGGAAGGAAATTTCCCCTAACAGAGCAGAGGTCAGAAGTCAAAAGATGTCACGAGTCTTTGCTCGCATCTCTGTCTAGATCTCAGATTTTAAGTAAGCTAAAAGGATCTTGATTCCTGTGTGAAAGTTGCTCTCCAGAGAAGCTGTGAACCAGCATCGTTAAGAGCAGAGCGTGCCTACCTCACAGCCCACCCTGCCCCCATCCCTGGCCTCATCTCTAACCCCCAGTGTGATCATGCTCTTCTCCAAGTTGCTCCCAAGCCCTGGCTTCCGGTAGGACAAGAAAGTCCGTATCACCGGTGAAGCCCATGACTCTGCCAGTGATCGTTCCAGGTAAACACTCATCAAAAACATTGGAAATGGATCACTGTAATTGCTTTACACTTTTTACCATTTGGGAGTAAAACAGTATTTCATTGCTTTATCTTAGATGTATTTTATTTCTAGTAAGCTTGGGTTTTTTTCATGTTTCTTGGTCTTTTTTTTTTTTTTTTTCTCTATTTCTGTTGGGAATTTTTGCTCCTCTCCTCATGTTTAAAAACTGGAGTGTGGAGTGTTAAGGGGTTTTATTTTCAATTTCCACAGGTTCTTTGTACACTGAGGTTATCACCCCACTGTCTTTGTTACAGACCGATCCAATCCACTGCTTTATTCTTCAGCTGTATCTGCCCCATTATTTATTCCATCTATTATATTCTGTCTTTAAAATATCAGTTTTCACCTGGTTCTTTTTGGATTTCTTATTGTCTCATGTATCTATCATCCCTTTTGCCAGGCATTTTTCACGTTCATTTTCAATTACTGTTCCAGCACTCCTGCTTTAGATAGAATCTAAAGGGTTCATCTGTGTGAGTTCCCATGAGTTTGAGGAGAGGAGGACACTGAGCCCCCTGGTGGAGTCCTGGGCACCCCAGAACCATGGCTGGTGTTTGCCATTTGTTGTTATCTTACAGGGCAACCCCTCTGGTCAGGAATGCATCTTTAAAAACTTGGGGGAAGCAGTATGGGGGCAGGGAGTTTCCTCCCCAGGCTGTAAGCAATAGCTCTGGGATTGAGGAGGAGAAGCAGAGATTGCTCAGTCCTGTGCCCCCTTTCGTTCCCCACCCACCCCTACAAGGCTTTGGTGTCTGTGTCCCCATCACGGGACAGAGGAAATGGGAAGGGTCAGTCAGCACTTTCTCCAATGACCTGGAGGAGAGGCGGGTGCAGGATTTTATCAGCTTACCTCCACCTTCTCTCATCCTTATTACTTCAGCCACCCACCTGCCTGACCATGACCCAAGACGACCTTCGGTCTCCTTCCTCACATTTTGTTATCACTGGTTTCTAGAATCCATGTCTCCTCTTGGTTCATGAGTTTCTCCAGGGCTGCTTGTGGAGGACAGAGCCAGCAGCCTGGGTATTGGTCATTGTATTCATTTCTTAGGGCTGCTGAAACAAATAGCCACAGACTTGGTGGCTTAAAGCAACAGAAATGTATTCCCTTATAGCTCTAGAGGCTGGGAGTCCAAAATTAAGCTCTTGGCAGGATTGGCTCCCTCTGGAGGCTCTGAGGGAGACTCCGCTCGGCACCTCTTGCCAAGCTTCCGGTGCCTTTCAGCAATCCTTGGGGCTCATTGGCTGCAACACAGCCCTTAATCTCTGCCTTCAACTTCACATTGCCTCTCCTTGTCTGTGTCTTTGCCTCTTCTTAGAAGGACACTTGTTTTTGGATTTAGGGCCTGCTCAGATAATCCAGGAAGGTCTCACCTAGAGATCCTTAACTTAATTACATCTGCAAAAACCCTTTTTCCAAATAAGGTCACATTCACAGTTTCTGGGACCACCACTCAACTCCCTGTAGACATCTTGGCAGAAGCTAAAAACTCTCAGGGCAGCTGGTTCACCTTTTATCTGTTTCCATTAATTCATGTAAGCAGGGCATCTGTGCTCCTGACATCACCTGGCCCTCTTACGAAACATGCGTTCTTGCACTCTGGGGCCAGATTCCTCCAGTATCCACCAAATGGTTCCTCTTTCTCAAATCTTCAGGTCACTAGAATTTTCCATTAAGGAGTTCTTCCTCGGTCAGCCTCGGAGGAAAGCCACACATGTGTCCTAGGTCCTTTAACCTTCTCTCCTCTCTGTCAACCTTAATAGAGACTTAACAGACATGCCTAGAGGGGCCAGACTATATAAAAATCTATAAGCTATTAACCATAGGTATATGAAACCAATAACAATCAATTCCCACACTTGCCTTCATAACATGAGAGGCTTCAGAAGCGACCTGAAAAGTCACAGTCTGCAGCCAGGCTTGTGATCACAAGGGGCTGGCCAGGAACAGTCAGCTCCTCCAAGGTTACAGATGGTCTGACCGTCAGGAGAAGGCTCTGTGGTGTCCTCTCAGGAGGATGATTCATCAGGATTTTCGAAGGCCATTCCTTAACATGGCGAGGGAATGAAGGCCCAGGAAGGATTTAACAGGGAATTAGTAATGGCCAAGCTCCTGAAATAATTGGGCTTTGAAAATCCTGAGTTTTGCTTTTCTAAATGACTCCGGGTTGCATTATGCCTATTGATCTTCCTGAGCTTTCACAGCCTATAAATGATGAGCCTTTTACCACACTCCATGACTGAAGGGCACACAACTGTGAGAACAGCTCATTTCATTTTTTTTCGATTTATACAAAAGTGCTGTGGCCCAAGCCCTCTAGGTACCCATCTCAATACATAAATATGCCAATTAAGCTAAATGGAAATCCTGCAGGTTAAGAGTGCCTCATAAAAGAAGGAGGCTTTTTCCAAAGCCAGGAAGTTTATCCACAGAGGAAATACCAAATCAACAAAAGTGGGTTTGTGCCAAACCATTAAGGGGTGAAAAAAAATCAAGAATTCTGGGATTCAAAAAGGAAGAAAAAACATTTTCCTCCCAAAGCAAACAGAGAAAAAATACCTCTAAGTGGTGAACTCAGAATTCTAAGCAATTGAAATTCTATTTATTGCGTTTTCCTAGCAGGGATTGTTGTTGTTGGGGGGGGGGGGGTGGGGAAGGGGAAGGAAGCCAGTCCCAGAAGTGAACTGACACCAAGAGTGTGTTAGGTACCCATCAAATGTCACAAAGGTGGGTGTGGGCAAACCAGTGTCAGATACACTAGCGCTTGCTCCTCAAGGTATCGTCCTTTGTGCTGGTACCCAGCAGCATTAAGAATCAGCACTACCTGGGAGCTTGTTAAAAATAGACTTTCAGCACCCCCATCTCCCTACGCCCATTAATTGAGGCAGAATCCTCATTTTGGCAAGATCCCTCGGGGATTCTCATGCACATTAAAGTGTAAGAAGCCTTGATCTGTAGTAAATGGCCCGTCAGATACTCACCACCCATCCCTGCAAAACTTAAGCTAATTCTGCCAGCCACTAGCATTCAAGGACTGGGGCTCTGGCTCTAGGTAATGAGCTGAGGGGAACAGATGAATAGGTTTTCATCCAGCCTCCCTCAATGTGAGCATAAGAATCTCAGGAGGTGCTCCTGAATGGGTTTAAATGTTCAAACTCACATTTACACATCTTCAAATCCTTGATGACCAGCTTCCAACCAAAAACTGGTATTCCTGAGTCTTCTCTGACAGACGCCTTATTTCAGCTCTCATTCAATTGGAGGGCACTCTTAGAAAAAGCTTGGCAGTTTAGAGAGCCACAGATGGTAGCAGGTGAAAGGTTTTTTACCTAATGTTCTTGGTTAAAATGGGGGTGGGGGGAGTTGGCTGAAAGTATTGCACAATCTTCCCAATTTTTCTCCCACCATTACCAAAAAGGCATAAAGGTGACAGACCCAACAATGTCAACATTATTAAAATCATTTCGTGAAACCCCAAGCATCACTCTCACGTTCCCTCACTCAGATCCTCCCTCAGCCACTGATTCTGGGGGCTCTTCTCCATCACCTACTTAACAAAACCCACTGCCTTTGGATTGCTGCCCCTCTCCTCCTTCTCCTGCCAAACCTTCCAGGAATCAATAATTGCCTTTCTTTCCTTAAGACCTTGCTTGGTTTCTCTGCCACCCGTCTCTATCTCTACTTTTCTACAGAAACAAGACTTGGAAGTCATAGGAAAGATAGGGACTCATGAATACCCACTAGGGAATAGGAACCGAGAAGAACATTCTTTCAATGGCTTCCATGAAAATGCATTTTGTATGTTCTCACCCCCAAGACTTCACTCTCCCATTTGCTGCCGCTCTTTCCCCTAATCGTTCATCCCCTCCAGGTAGAAACAATAATCACAGACTTCTCCATTTCCCACCAGGCTGAGGATGGCTACTTGAGCAACTATGGTGGGGGGCAGGCCTTCTATTGGACACTTGACTCACTTCTCAATTACACTTACACCATACCCTCAGGTACTTACTCCCCTTGTAACAGTAAGAAACACGAGGCTCAAAGGAGTTAAGTAACTCACCTCAGGTTATGGAGTGGTTAGTGGGGAGCCAGTTACACCCAAAATATGGCTGGCGGGAGCCTGTTGCCCTCTGGGGGAAGCCGGAAAAGAATGCTGGGAACTGGAAGAACCTGTAGGACAGCAGGAGCCCTGGAAGGCTAGGGTGCTTCCCAGAGAGGGCTGGAGGGAGGACATGCTGCACGTGGGCTCAGGTAACAGCCCTTGTGGGAACTGCTGAGCTGATGGAATAAAGCTGGAAGGAGGACGGTTTCCCGGATGCTGACGCTGAGATCAGGAGGAGTCAGTAGGGTCGACGGGGAAGAAACTTGGCTCCAGAGACTAAGTCTTACTTGTTCCATCTATAAGCCCCATGCCCCCAGATGACCAATTTTCAAGTACGTATTATCACAGTTTGGTTCCACCCAGTGGACACCAATGTAGGGTTTTTGTTTTGTTTTGTTTTGTTTTGTTTCTATGCCTGATGCTGTCTACGGACAAAACAGGGAGAATCATGTTGACTTAAGTGCCCAAGCTTTGATATCCAATAGACGTGGACTCCAAGCCGGGCTCTTCCAACCACTTTCTATGTGGCTTTGTGCAAGTTATGTGTCTCCTTGGGCCTCAGGTTCCTTATCTGTAAGTGGGGTGATAGTGATGTCTAGCTCACTCAATTGATGCCATGTCTGAAGAGATCATGCACGTGAAGCACTTACTTTGTGGAAAGCCTCCCTGAATGATTTGATAGGCTGGAGGCTGAGGAGAAAGAGGAATAAGACACAGTCTCTGGTCTCAAGGGAGAACAGCAGGGACGGGAGGGGAGGCATAGACTTTGAACTGGGTGAATGACCCATGCAGCCAGCTTTGTCTGGTGGGATTCTCACGGGGAAGCATTTGTCAGGTAAACGTGTGGGGTGAGCATCCATATCATACAGGACGGCAGAATGATAAAAATGAGGGGTATGTGGGGGAGCAGACCCCAGCTCACCTGAAGTGGTAACTTTCTCACAATGAACAATGTCAAAAAAATTCTCGACAACGAAGGAATGGGTTTCCCAACACTGGGATTATTCAAGCCAGAGACGGATGGCCCTGTGTAGCAAGTGCTGTAAAAAAGCCTTCAGAGGAATGAGCTGCTTTGCTCCCACCCGTCTGCCTGACCTTGATGTCTGAGAGACTCTCAAGATGAAGGCATCCTTCTTCTCATCTTTCATCCTCTCCCCCCAGCCACTCTGCCCCTCGTCTCATTGTCTGAGACCCCTCTTCTGAGCTCCAGACATGTGCGTCCTATTGCCGACTGCACTCAGATGGCCCAATTCCCCAAGTCCCAAGCAGAACCTATGATCTTCCCCCCTTGTCCCCTCCAATCTGTGAGCAAGGATGCAAAGCTATTTCATGGGCACCTCACTTTTAAAGGACGTCCCTGCTGGGTTGCCTGGGAAAAGAGAGAGAAGGTGCTATCAGTAGAGGGAGATGTCACACAAGAAAAGAACCTCATAGGCCCTGTCACTATGATTTTAAATCCACCCCCACCCCCTTTTCTTTTTGGTCTTAACTTAAAAAAAAAAAAAAAAAAGATTTTAAAAATTTGCTAGTTTTTGAGCTCTGGAAAAAAATTATTGTTGTTTTATAACTTCTGACAGCGTATTTTCTATAGTTGGGTGGGTTCTTTTCTGTTGATCTGCCTTATGCAAGTGAAGCAATATTTGCATTTGGATTTTAACATCTGCAACACTCACAGTCGCAGATATTTAGCTCTGCCTTCTCCCTGCCACCCACTGTGCAGAGGGTCGGCCCCACAGAGCCCAACTGGGTGTGCTTCGTCCAGGCCCTACACAGCCGGAGAAGCAGATCTAAAGAGGAAGACATATCTCACCAGGTCAGAGCCCCAGGTGTAGCAAGATGCTCTCTGTGGTTCTGGGTACCACTGCTTCTCTCTGTCACAGGCTAGGAATCCAGTCCAGCAAGTGTGTGTAGCCAGCCCACCTCTTGGCTCCATTTTGTCCCCATCCTAGTATTTCTTTGTTATTCTGCCCAATGATAGTTTATATCATCATCTACAATGTATCCTTGGAAACTGATGTAAATCCTTTTGGAAAAGGGCAGGATGGATGGATGTGTGGATGGATGTATGGATGGAGAGAGAGAAAGATAAATAGATGCATTTCCACCTAGGAAAAAGGCTATTGACAAATCTTGACTATTTCCATTGATACTACTTTTAGATCCCCTTTCTTCTCTCCTAATTTAACTTCTCCTTGCACTCATTCTCCTCTCCTACCTCCTGTGCTCCATCCCTGCTCTTCTCCTCATCTCTGGGCCAGGATAGGGTTTAGGGAAATTACAGACTTTGCAATATTAGAACTTTCCAGAAAAAAAAAAAACTCCTCGAATGTACCAGTAATGCTAGGCCAGTCTTGATCTCATTCACAGTCTTCCTGCTCTTGTTCCATTCTCTGGTCCATCCCTGGTCCTCCTTTTGGAAAGCTTACCTCCACCTTGTGTCCTGCCCAGCATGGCCTCAGTCTGGTTTTCTCCAAGAATTAAGGTCAATTTTTACCTGAAGCATTTGGGTATGACTGTATTAAGTTGGATGAGAATTCTGGAGGGAGGGGAGCCTGGAGGAGAGAACTGTCAGAGGAGAAAGTCCTCGTGCTAGCTTCTGGTGAGAAGAGTCACGTGCTGCGAACTTCCTCTAGACCTGGAATAAAGTACTAACACCTATGTGCAAACGCACACAACCGGGCTAGTCACATTCTAGCCATGCCATTAACACTCACACATGTCCTTACCTTTACCCCTGAGGAGGGCAGAATCAATCCTCTCAACAACTCAGCTCTTGTTTCCTCATCAGGGCAATGGCTTCATACGGGAGGAGCTCATGTGAAAGCAAAGCCTACTGAGTCAGTTCAACAGTGGTGCCTCATCACACTCCAACCAAGAAAACCTTCATTCAGTAAACATCTATCGATTACCTGCCATATGCAAGAGAATCTGATAGGCAAATGCAGTGCAGGTGGAGAGTAGAGACAAAAAGCTGTGTTCGAGCCAGTTCCGTAGGACTCTTTGTGGAAAGTCCCATAAAGAAAATATTTATTCAGAATTAGCAAATCAAAGTCACCAGATGTGCTGAATCACGCTTTTGCTTGGCATTCATTGCCGTGACATTAATCAAGCGGAATTCTTCCCCCGTTTGTATGGACATACTGTGCATTTCAGCCTCCGAGACAAAAGATAACTATGAGTACCAACTCTCCAGGAAATGGCAGTTATCATCAATTAAGCCCGTTACTGAGTCATCAACAGCTAGGAAGATAATTATTCCAGAACCACTGGGAGAGGGAGCAGGTTGGATAGGGAGCTGGTAAGTGCTTTTCCAGGAAAGAGTTCGGGAAGAAGCAGCAAAATGGGGGCATCATGGGAGTGGGTGTCCGGCATCTCTCTCCAAGAATGTGGTCATAAGAGAGGCTAGGCAGAGAGGCCTAAATGTACTACGTATTTTCTTCTGGTTTATCTGCGGTTGTGATACTTTAACCCAAAGCTATGGATTACCAACAAAATAAATGAAAGAAAGAACCACCTACTCTGGTCAAACAGCCACTCAGCAGCCCTCAATCTTGAACACGTTGGTACAGGACCTCGGTTTGGCTTGACCCTCTTCCCGCGGAGTGTCTCTCTTGAACTGGCAGTGTTTTCATTCCCACTTCCCTGGGTTTGGGACAGGTAATGCTTATTCTTTTATGCTTAGCACCGTGGTCTGCTTTTGCTATTTCCTTTTGTAAGAACCTGTTTCCTTCCTGTTTCTGAGGCAATAAAATCGTTCAGTTCTGTTCTCTCCTTAAAGCTACCATCACTCCTAACATATTATGACAGTGTACATAAAAAGTGCTTTATAAACAGGAAAGCAACGTACAAATGTTAATTGATGTGATTCTAAGTAGCTGTTCTAAGTATCTCAAACTGATTTCCAATCACAATTCCTGTTATCAGGTCAAATATGACATCAAAGTGCCCTCTCTGCTTCTGTGATGACTGAGCCGTCCAGGCACGATGCTATTATGACAGCCGGGAATCATTTGAAAATGAGCTTCACTTCACTTGGCATATCAGATGACAATTTTAAAAGCTGGGTCCTATTTTTTTTCCCCAAGTATCAGACTTGGTTCACATTCAAGAGGCACATGCCCCCTGCAGGAGAGGGGCTCAGACATGCAGCTGGTGCTGGGACATCAAACCAGGAGCAGGGGACCTGACGGAGGCACCTCGAGGATGGTCAGCCAGGTGGGGGGCATTTGCAATTCAAGGCCAATTTTGACAGGGGACAGGTGGTAATCTTGGCAGCTGATGGACTTCAGAGAGAGCCAGCCAAGGACCCCCGTGGGTGTGCTGGCAGGAGGGAAGAGCCTTCCCAGAAGTGCTGGGAGGGATGGGGTTGTGGCAAGCAAACACATCAGTGATGACTACGTTCCGTGACAGTCCCTGGGAACTTGTATAAGGATGCTTAGGCACAAATGTCACATCTCCTATTTTTGTTCTCCTGGGAACCTTCCCCCTCCTCACAGGTTCACCCCATTCAACAGATGCTCCCAGACATAGGAGAACTCAATTTAGACTCCATTTACCATGCCTACTACCTAATAAAAAAACTTCCCTAAAAATATTTAGCATGAATTCAGTAGCTGTTAGGTGAAGCTGCAAAAATCCACTTCTTTACATGTTGCCAAACTTCTGACTTTGTAGATGCAGAAGAATACGTAGGGTGTTATAGCATTTGAGCCAAAAGATGGAGAGAGGAAAGGATGCCAGTGTATTTGCACGTGCGTGTGGAAGAAGGGCAAGAAACTTAGAACATTAGTTGACTTGGCAGACATGGATGAGAAGGCTGGGGGACAGGGGTTGATGGAGACCTCGTGGTACATCCTTTTTACATTTTGAGTTTTGAACCCTGTGACTGTATTGACAATTCAAAAATTAAATTTTGTTAATTCCCAGTATTGTGACCATCTGTCACCTTGCTTTTAATTGCTGCTCATGTGAGGCCCTTGACTTCCTTACCATCACCACTCATCTATCTTCTTGATGGCCATGTCTTTTGGGGACATCACAGCATTGTCACTGACTGCTATTAAGTACATGGAACTTTTCTGGTTTTGTGAAAAGATTAAATTTTTTTTTCTTTCTCTTTTTGTCCATATCTCTCCAGGATGTGTGGTTTAGTTTTACTTTAAGTGGAAACACTGATAGGCAGAGAAGTGTCCTCAGGGTAGTCTGGCAGACAATTAGTTTTATGTTCCCAGATGAGGAGCTAAGATTCAGGAAAAGGCTTCAGCCCATATGTAGTCCGTAAGACCAAGATGGGCTCCAGTCTAACCAAAGTTGGAGGATGTGAAGTTATGCACATTGTCAAAGCAGATCTGGATACAGGGACCCAGCTGTCACCCCATTTTCCTGCTGTTCTGCACATCCAAACTCCTGGAGAGAGCTGTCTTCATCTACTTTCTCCACTTTATCATTACTCCCTTCACTCTTCACTCCTGCAATGGCTTTAATCAACATCCATGTTACTCATTCCAATGGCCAAATCTCCATTTTCATCATATTTGACCTGATGGTCACATTTGACACAAACTATTCCTCCCTCCTCCTTGAAGCAAGCTCTTCTCTTGTTCCACGTCACTCCACCCCTCTGACCTTACGGGGCCAACTACTTAGTCTCTTTTGATGACCCTTTCTTCTCCAAGTTTTACATATTAGAGTTCCCTGCTCTTGGTTTTCTTCTCCTCTCTATACTACCTTCCAAGGGACCGCATTTGGGTCTGCGCTCTAATTACCACCTGTATGCTCCATGACTCTCCAACCCCTGACTCCAGACTCTGTCCTCCTGAGTCCACATGTGCACATCTAGATGCCTGCCTGATAACTCCACTTTGATGTCAAGTGGCCATCTCGGACCCCACAACCTCACAACAGAACTCTTGATTTCTGTCCCCAGACCTGCTCCCCACCTACTCTTCTCCATCTTAGTAAATAGCAACCAGCTGCTCAGACCAAAAACCTGGGAGTTGATCTTGATTCTTCTTTTCCTCTCCTACCACCATTCATCAATCTACCAGCGAGTTCTGTTACGGTCATCTCCAAAAGAGATCCTGAATCTCATCCCTGTCCTCCTACCCCAACACCCTGTCTCTCATTGTTTTATTGCAGCAGGATTTTCCTGTTTCCATTCTTGCCCACATACAGTCTACTTCTCAAGAGCAAGCAGGAGGTGAGATAGATTCACTCATACCACCCTCTGCTTCGAACTCTCGAATTGCTGTTAAGTCTTTGCCTGAGTTCTTCCCTCTAAATCTTGAGGTGGCTCCCTCTGCCCCAGCTCAGGGCCAAGCACTTTGGTGAGGTTCCTCTGAGGGCCGCTGCCCAGTAGCAACGTCCAGGACCCTCCACACCTCATCCCCCAGGATTATATTCTTCACAGCACTCTGCACATTCCAAAATTTTATGTGTTTCTTTGCTTATGTGTCTACTCTATGTATCCCTCCCACTATCATGTGAAAGGGAAACTTTGTCTATCTTTGTAATTTATGTATCCTCGGAGCCTGGGATGATGCTGTATTGGATAGGAGAGGCTTAATAATTCGTCAGCAAGAAACACTCCCAAAGCTCAGGGGTTGAAAACAACAAAGGTTTGTTTTCGCTCAAACTACATGTATGACATAGGTTGGCAGGGGAGTTCTGAGCTATTCAGAGACCCAGGCTGAAGGCAGCTTTACTGTGTGGTGACACTGTCACCTCAACAGGAGTCCCCCAATTACTGAGGAAGGAGGGGGAACAGGCATGGAGAATCTCACGCCATCTCTTAAATGCTTCCACACGGAGGAGACATGCGTCATTTCTGCTCATCCTGTACAAGCCATAGCAAGTCACAAGGCCATGCCTAACTTCAAGGGCCCTGGGAAATGTGATCCTCTTCTGTGCCTGGAAGCAGAAGAAAACTGGAAATAGTGGTGGGCGGCACCCTCACACAAGCAAACCTAGTATGCCTGATTCTAAAGCTCACGGTGCCTCCGTGTTTGAAAGAATATGGCCCTAGAGTTTCTGTTTTGATGAACATATTCTTTCAATCTGATTTCTAGTTATTTCTTAATACCTGGGAAACGGTGCCAGTAGCCTCTGGTGCTTCTGAGGTATAACTGCTTTTGTTGTGTCCCCCAAATAACTTGTGTCCCCCAAGTAACTTGTATCCTGGTAGGTTACAGATAAGTGGGGTTTCCATAAATTATTTTACTTATTACATTATTTTAACAATGATGAATTACGTTTTTAATGGAGACAATATATTTGAAATATCAAACTAACGTATTTTTGTTTCTTCCTTGCATCATCATCCTTTAGATCATCTTTTATGACTGGGGGCAAGAGATGGTGAACAAATGAAGGGATGAATACATGAATGAGGTGATTTCTTGGGCAAGACAAGATGTTTAAAATGAGGCTCTGAACGGAAAGTGGATTTTTCTAAATTCCTTTCGTATATTAGGGACCCAACCAAGAGTTCCTCATGTACAGTAGAGAGGATGCTACTCCATACGGGAGAGCTTGAGACTGCTGCCTAAAGGTGAAGACAAGATTATGAAGCAGGAGAAAGAAGGTGAAGACAAGATTATGAAGCAGGAGAAAGAATAGTCACTCCCTCCGCCCCAAGCAATTATGGGTTGCAGAGGGGAGAGAGTCCCGTAGATGGGGGTGGTCAGGCATGTGGGCTTTTCCTTCTTGTAACTGAAAGCACAGCAGTTTTAGAAAGTATGTAAATGTGAGACTAGGAGAAACTGGTAAGAATCCATTTCCTATGATAGTATAATACTAGCTACCTGTAATGACCCAGGCACTGTGTTATATGCATCATACACAATCATTTCTTTCAGCCCTCACAAAGAACCCTCTCGCCATTACTTCAACAGATAAGGAAAGTGAAGCTAGAGAAGGCATGTGACTGGCCCAAGTCTATCTAGGATGTGACAATTCAGGTGTCTCTAACTAAAGAGCCCACACCTTTAGCTGCTGTGCTATCATGTTACTTTCAGTCATAGTCAGTCTAGAGTTTAATTGATTTGCCTGCTCAGAGTCTCTTCTTCCCCGAATTCCTCCTCATACTGCCACCAAAGAGATCCAATTATGCCACTCCTCCACTTAGGACATGCAGAATAGGCTCCTCATTGCCAGTCAGTCCAAAGTCGCCATGGCAGACATTTAGGAAAGGAGCTGCGGAATGGAACATGGGATCAACACTTGTACAGCAAGCAATTACCCTCCTTGCTGCCCGAGGTCTTCTCCCATTTCATTAGATAAGTTGATTCGTTCAATAAGCCTGTGCATTACAGCATGTCTTAAAATGCTGTCTATCTTCTCCACAGATGGATATTCACTTGAAACAAGCTACTACACCACACCTCTATGGCCAGGGTGTGTGATAAGCATGATCTCACAGGCTCCTGTGCTCAGAAGTGTTTGGGGTTTAATGCCCTGTGGTTGTCATCTTGAAATCTGTAGTACTTTTATCTTTGAGTTTGTGTTCTGTAAGTGAAATATGATGGGTCTATGCAGCCTACACCCAGGGCTTGAAGCCTTAACTCACAGGTGGTCCCACCTCCCTAGTGCCCCTCTGAGATGAGTTCTCATCCGCCCACCCAACTCCAGGCCTCCAGGCTCTGCCTGGCCTCCCAGTCCCTGCTCCTGCCTCTGATGACTACAGCAACCTGGTGGGGTGGCCCAAGTTCTACTGTTACACTCCACCCAGCACAGGTGGGGTCAAGGTCAGGCACACATCCTGCTGCTTCTTGGGGTGGGGCGAGGCAGTGCAAGTCCCTGCTCTGGGCTGAGGTGACCACAGCAAGTTCACCGGGCAACTCCATGCAGCCTTCTCACCCACTCCCAATCCCAGGAAGTTGCCATGTCTTGGGGGTCACCTAGCCACTGAAGGTTAGAGCAGTAGGCCCATGAAAGGGGAGATTCCCTGATCTACCCAGACCGGTGTCTGCTTCTTCTTTCTGCACAGGGCGGTGCAGATTATGTAACCTACTCTCAGGATTCTCTGATGTGTTTCTTCAAATACAGTGGAAATGTCAAGTCGTAATAAAAATATGACATTAAGGTTACCTCCAAGGGTGCTGAGTGCAAGACACTAGCAATTTAATAAATTTAGGCTTTTGCATTGACCTATGTTAATGTGTGATTTTATGCTATTTTGCATGGCAAGGGAAGCTTCTCAGAATTCATTTGATTGTTAGATCAATGTGAAAATGCATTATCTGCCTGTCTTGAGCATGCCCAACTGTTGACCTCTTCAATTAAGTAGACTTGAGAAAGAAAATTCAATTACAATGAGCAAACATTTCTGGAACACTTTCTATGTGTAAGGCCCTGTGTCGGGCCTTGTGGGGAATAGGCAGATCATGAGATTTGTTCCTAGTTTGGGAGTGCTTACAGGCAAGAGGGGAGGTAGAGATACACGTCTGGGTAACCGTGGTGTAACACACTCTTTTCCTTATCAAAGCAAAGCAAATGGAATTAGTGGTCAAGCTGGACTGTTGTTAGGCAGGACCTCACGGCAGGAGATGCTAGCTCCTTGCTTTAGGTCCATCTCCCTTCTTCAGGAATAGAATTCTACTTCTTTTCAGGGTCTGTCCCTTGGGAAAGATGAGTCTCTCTCCAGCTCAGTGGTAAATCTCGATGGGCTTCTCTCTCTTTGTGGCAAAGTCTCCCATTGGTGATCGGCTTAGAGATGGCCATGTGACTCAGCTGTGGCCCATCAAGCATGAAGGCAAGTCTCTGGGTTGCTTTTGGAAAGACTTTCTTAGTAGAGGTAACTTTGTGGTTAAGGGCGCAGTCTCTGAGGTGGACTGCCTGCTTTATAATCCTGGCTCCACCGCTGGCTAGTTCTTCGTCATCAGGGGAGTCACTTAACCTTTCTGCCTCCATTTCTTCATCTTTTAAGTGGGGTTAATAATAATACATAGCTAATGGGGTTGTGGCAAGGATGAAGATTACTTAATAAATATTTGCAAAGCACTTAGAAAAGTATCTGGTGCACAGTAAGTGTTATGTAAGTGTTAACTGTCATTATCATTATTTTGAGACGAGATGCCAGAGGTGATAGTCTCTTTCATGACCCTGGATGTCTGTGTGTCTGGATGTGACTCCTGTAACTTCCACTGTGGCCTTGTGCACATAAGGGTGGTTGGCCTAGGAGGGAGGAAAGCGGAGAGAAGGAGAGAAAGAGAGGAAGAGCCTCAGTCCTTGATGAAGTCACTGACACTGTTACCAATCCTGGAGTCCATTCTACCTCTGGACTCCTTGTTATGAGATGCTAGACATTTCTTGTTCAGGGTGTTTTCCGTCAGACTGTCGTGTTCCTGGAATCAAGGGTGGCTTCCTGGTGTCTGTCCCAGAGCCCCTCTAGGGGTGTGCCTTCCAGGTCCCACAGGTGTGCTGGCTGTGGACTCTCCCAGAGCAGCTCCTGCCAACCAGCTGTGCCCCCATTGCTGGCCTTATCTTAATTATGATGGGATGGCTTCCTGAAAGGCCAAGATTTCCGAGACTTCCAAGATCTCCCGAAATCCACCATCTACTCTTGATATTCACAGCACATGTGCTTTGAAGTCTCTTTCAAATTTGCAGACACTATGGCAATGTAATTTCTCCATAAAACACAGTAAGTTAACACTTGAACAATCCCCTTTGATTCTTAATGATTCTATAGATCTAAGGACAGGAATAAGTAGTAAACTTAATAATTTTTCCACTAAAATAAACTCTACCCTACATTACATCATTTCTTAAAAAGCAACACTAAGAACTTACATTTCCAGAAATAAGGTGAAGAGGATGAAAAACATTTGCAAGGAATACATCAGGAGAGTTATTGATTACATGGAGAGGCGTTCTCTAAATGATTGAGAAACGACACTCACTCGCCCACACCCACAGTTTAAATATATGGATATATATCCATATCAAATTTGTGCTTCAGCAAAATCACAA
Source organism: Phoca vitulina (assembly GCF_004348235.1). Lineage (NCBI taxonomy): Eukaryota > Metazoa > Chordata > Mammalia > Carnivora > Phocidae > Phoca > Phoca vitulina. Next base: position 6,437,933 of record NW_022589740.1, on the reverse strand, counting down.
ATTCATAAATATTACATATCTTTGGGATCATTGAAAGATTCGGAAATACTATCAATTTTTTTGGCATGCTTAAAAGTCATGGTTTTTCTCTCTTATGCCCACTCCCAGAAACTGATAATGTCTTCCTAGAGTGTGGGCTGAGAAGGATGGTGAGGGCCTGTCCTGTTGGGTGGAGATGAGTGCTGGGATCAATTAGGAATGTCTGCCTTACTACTGGGTATTTACCCCAAAGATACAAATGTAGGGATCCAAAGGGGCACGTGCACCCCAATGTTTACAGCAGCAATGTCCACAATAGCCAAACTGTGGAAAGAGCCAAGATGTCCATCGACAGATGAATGGATAAAGAAGATGTGGTATATATATACAATGGAATATTACTCAGCCATCAAAAAGAATGAAATCTTGCCATTTGCAATGACATGGACAGAACTAGAGAGTATTACGCTAAGTGAAATAAGTCAATGAGAGAAAGACAATTATCATATGATTTCACTGATACGAGGAATTTGAGAAACAAGACAGAATCATAGGGGAAGGGAGGGAAAAATGAAACAAGACTAAACCAGAGAGGGAGACAAACCGTGAGACTCTTAAGCTCAGGAAACAAACTGAGGGTTGCTGGAGTGGAGGGGGGTGGGAGGGATGGGGCGGCTGGGTGATAGACATTGGGGAGGGGATGTGCTATGGTGAGCGCTGTGAATTGTGTAAGACCGATGAATCACAGACCTGTACCCCTGAAACAATACATTATGTTAATCAATTAAAAAAAAAAAAGGAACGTCTGCCTTGGGTGTGGGTTGTGTTGGTGTGGACAGCAATACAGTGTTCCTGCAGTGCAGGGTTTCCCAGTTTCTGCCTACTCTGCTTGAAAGGTGATTAGGAGGTTGTCAGGCCTGATTCCATAATTACAATGACTCTTAACTTCAGGATAAAGTTATGTACTCAAGCAGTGTACATTTACTGAGCACCTTTGATGCATGAAACATACCCTTAGGCATTGTAGGAAATTAAAAAGTGAATCCGACTCACTCCAACCCACAAAGACATTGGTTAATAGAAGACAAAGACTGTGTGTGTGTGTGTGTGTGTTTAGGGTATGAGGGAATACAGAGCTGCAAGAAAGGGTTAGACTAAGGGAGGGACAGGAGATGTGTCAAAGGCAGGAAAGCATCCTCTGAGTGAGTGTGGAAGGTGGCAGAAGGCACGGCAGTGAGGGTTCACTGGATGGGAAGCCCCGCAGTGATGTAAGGAAGACTTGGGCTGGATAGAAAGGCAAGACTGTCTCAAACGGAGCGGCCAGAATGAGCCAAAGCAGCACAGTGGACAGCTCCCAGCTGTGGGCGACTGACTGGCTGGTGAGGACATGTCCTTGTGGTGTTATTCCAGTTTCTCTCCCTCCCCCACCCCCGAGTGAGCGGGCTGCTGTGGGCTTCATTAGCTTGTTGTGCTGATGTGACATCCATTTTCATAAGAGTTTTCTGGGCCAGGGGAAAACCTGCTCTTTGCAAAGATCATCTTTCATCACCATTTGACGTGTGACATATAACAAATGTCTTAAAGTAAAGGAGAGGCCCCATTGGTATCTCGCACTATATATTTTTATTGTAAACCTAAAAGAACTGACAAAGGTTCCATCTTTATTTCCTTAACTACATACAGATTCATCAAATATTACCAATGAAGAACATTCCTGACGTCCTATTATTCCATTACACGAATAAGGCAAAAATTCTTTAACACATTGCTGAGCTAGAAACTAGTGTTGATTGGTTGAAACTGTGAAAACAGCTTAAAATTGTCCATAGAAGCTCACTCCTAACATGCTCTTATGCCACACATACGCATACATATAAACGTGAGGTAGGGTTTTGTTCAATTTCTGTTGTAAATGCTTCAAGAATGAAAGCAGAGCTGTTGGCTTTACTAAAACAATAATAAAGAGAAACCACAAATTGAGAAAAAATTGTTCTTCAGCGACATGCGGAAAGCTGTAAAGAGCCAGTCTAAGAAGCACCAAGAAACAGACTTGTCAATAAAATGAGGATGCACATTTTAGAGTTAGAAAAAAAATATGAATTTAAATCAACCTAATAATCATCCTTGTAAAATTTAGAGTGCATATTTGGAACATGAAATATGAACTTGGATGTTGAGGGACTTCTCAGGCCTTCATTTTACTTATTGATTGGCTTGTGGCTATCTTCTAAGCAAACCTAAAACAGAGAAGGTGATTTCTATGATACTGAGTAAATAGGTTCCATCTCGATCCAAAGCTCACGGCAGGCAAGCTGGGTGTTCTCGTCCTCTCCCTCCCTCCTCGTCCCCTCCCCCTCCCTCCTTCCCACTCCGTGCCCTTCCTGGAGTTTTTATGGGCAGCTTTAGATCTATATTTACCCACTATATTTAGTAAGTTTGATTATGCATAGCCTAAATTCAGATCTGAGATGATGATCCAGATTTTTGTTCACTGAAAGAACTTTCTTTTCTTTTCTTTTCTTTTATAGGTTTACAGCAAAGATGAAGGACCAACTTATTTCTCGCTCTTCCTGCTATTCGGTAGGCTTGTTTTGCCTCAGGCCTTTGCCCTCACTGTGCTTTTGTAGAAGGCTCTGCTTGCACATCTGCCCGTGCCAGTTGCTTCCTGACATTTAAGTCGCCACTCAGTTGCCACCTCTTCCGAGAAGCCTCCCAGATTACTCAATGTAAACAACACTCACATCCAATCCCTCGCCACTGTCTGGCCCAACACTCTGTTTTCTGCTATCCCTTTATGCAGTTTTGGGTTTTTTGTTTTTTGGTGGTTTTTTTTGGTAAGTTTTCATGTCACTGAGAAAAAATTTTACATACAGTAAAATTGACCTTCTTTATTGTAGTTCTGCAAGTATCGACAAATGCATCCAGACACGTCCTGCCACCAGGACAATCAAGATACAGAAAGTTCCACTGCCCTGAACTGTTGCCACATCTCTTCATAGCTAACCCTTTCTCAAGCCCAGCTCTGAGCTAGTCTTTGTATCCGCAGTGTTGCCTTTTCCAGAATGTCATATAAGTGGAATCATATATTATGTAGCATTTTGAGTCTGGTTTCTTTCACTTTCTTTAGCTTAATTTATTTGAGACTCATCTGTATTATTATATGTATGAGTATTTCTCTCCTTTTCATTACTGAAAATCGTTTCATTGTCTGGATGGATCATAGTTTGTTTATTCATTCTCCATGAGTTGATTCCAGTTTTGGTGATTACAAATAAAGCTGCTATAAACATTCAAATACAGTTTAATTTCAGATGTATAAATACCTAGGAGTGAGATTGCTGGGTCATCTGGTAAGTGCATTTTTAACTATAGAAGAAACTGGTGAACTATGTTCAAAAGTGTCTGTACGATTTTGTATTCCTACCAAGGATGAATGAGAATTCTGGTAGCTCCACGTCTTCACCAGAACTTGGTATCGTCCAAATTTTCATTTTAAGCCATTCTCATAGTTGTGTAGCTGTATGTCATTATGGTTTTAATTTTCATTTCCCTGTTGGCTAATGAGGCTGGACATTTTTTTAAGTGTTTATTTGCTGTTATATCTTCTTTGATGGAAGGTCTGTTCAAATCTTTTGCCCTTAACAAAATTGTTTTCTTATTATTGGGCTTTTTTGAAACTATTGTATCATACATTCTTTCTATATTCTGGATATTATTTTTTTTCAGATATGTGATTTCCTAATACTTTCACTCAGTTTGTAACTCATCTTTTCATTCTCATCATGTGTCTTTCAAAGGTAAGTTTTTAATTTTGATAAAGGACAATTTATCCTTTTTCTCTTTTCAGGAATTATGTCATATCTAAGAAATTTTTGTCTAACCCAAAGATCACAAAGATTTTCTTCTATGTTTTATTCTCAAAGTTTTATATTTTTAGGTTTTCTGTTTCAATCCGTGATCCCTTTTGAGCTAATTTTTATAGATGGTGTGAGATATGGGTGGGAGGTCACTATTTTTATTGCATATTGATATCCAATCATTCCAGCACAACTTTTGAAAGGCTGTCACCTCTCCATTAATTGTCTTTGCAACTGTGTCAAAATCAATTGACTGTAATGGTGGATGTTCATGTTTTTAGTAATTAACTTGTTGATCTTGAGATGTTTTTAGCATGCCACATTAGATGTTTTTAGATGATATCAGGGGTCAGACAAAAAACAAAAATGAATCTTTTGTTTTTGTGTGTAAGTCTATTTTTTTTTTAAAGATTTTATTTATTTATTTGAGAGAGAATGAGAGAGAGCACATGAGATGGGGGAGGGTCAGAGGGAGAAGCAGACTCCCCGCCGAGCAGGGAGCCCGATGCGGGACTCGATCCAGGGACTCCAGGATCATGACCTGAGCCGAAGGCAGCCGCTTAACCAACTGAGCCACCCAGGCGCCCGTGTGTAAGTCTATTTTAAGCCCTAAGAATGGGTAGAATAAAAAGCAGGTGGAGAAAAAGTTACTTATTTTGATGGAAAATTACCAATAATTCCTCTGGGTAATGCCAATTACTTTAGTTCTCCAACACACACACACCCCTGTGCCGCTTTTCAGTTCCTCAATAGCAGATTGGAGTTCACTGTCGGGGAGCAGAAGGGCATTACCCCAGCTGAACATTTAACTGAGCATCTACTACATGCTAGGTGCTCTTCAAAGATTTGGTCATTTAGCACACATCCTCATTGAAGATACTGAGGCCTAGACATTAGGAAAGGGTTAGTGAAAAGTAAGAATCAAGATCTGGAATTCCCAGGGGAGTCACATTTTTAAGCACCCTTATCTACTTAATTAATTAATTAAATACATCAGTCAGCCATGGTGCTGAGTGATAGAAGGGCATCTGCTGTCCCCCCGCCGACCCAACATTCTGTGTGTTTGGACAGTGCTGTGGTCTTGAGTGTCACTGAACCTGGACCAGCCCTCACTTTGACCTTGTAGCCACTGTGTTTGTGTCTTTGTGCAGGGCTGGCCAAGGCCAAGGCCCTTTCCCCGTGTTTCCTGGTTAAAATCTTGTTCTTCTACGGTGAAGTGAAGTGGGACTCAAGAGTTACTAGTTCACGTGGTTCTTGCACTCAAAATGTGGGTTTTCTAAAACCCCACGAAAATTCATTTTCTATCCCCAAATCCAAATGATTCTGTCTGGAATGAACTACAGATCATCATCTATTTACTTACTGAGAGAGTAGGAGCGCAGAGACCAGTAAGCAAAGGGAGAAAGACAGGAAACTAGCAATTACTGAACACCCATTATGTCAACTGTTAAGTACTTGGACATGGTATGGACATCCTTGTGTTGTTTATCCCATTTCACAGATGAGAAGACTGAGGCCTAGGCAGGTCAAATTGTCCTAGTGAATAGTCAGCATGTTCTGGGGCCACAATCTGTGCCCTTGACTTTACGTGACAGGACTGTGTAGGGGGATGGGAGTGAGAACTCCCCTCCTCCCTCAGAATTAAAGATGGCATCCACATCCCTCAATGGGAATAGGCTTTAAAGATTCCTACTATGTGTGACAACTTGCACACAATGTAAACAATGGCAGCCTTGCCTGTTTTTCTCCTCCCACGCGTCAAGGTCACCATTTCATTTTCCCATCTCTACCAAAGAATTCCTGGTTTGGTTTCCTGTGTTTCTTCTCTTTAGGCTTTTCAGTACTATAGAGACATGATGCTTTGAATAAAAGCCTTGGGAGACATTATAATATGAGGGAAAAGTCTTTTTTTTTTTTTAAATAAGGAAGTCAAGAGTGACAGTGTCCGGTGGTTTTAATTGCGGGGTTGACTTCATGTGTGGATTGTGAGTGGGCTCATACTGACTAGGTGTAAAGATGGGGAGTTTTTCCAGAAACATCTGTCATGTCCATCTCATTGTGGCAAGTTCTTTGTATCAGAAAAAATCTGCATAGCTTCTAAAGAGAGGTATGTCCTGACTTACATGATCTCAAAAAAGGTCTCAAAAACATGTTTTCAATGGACTTGATGTTTTAGATGTATTGGAATAACTGCTACATAAAATCATCCGTTAGTGAGGGAAGGTCAGAGGAGCCCAGATTTAAACTCCACATTTTGCAGATGAGAAAACCGAATGCCAGAAGGAAGTGACTTTGCCTGAGGTCACACAGCTCATTAGAGCTCAAGTGGAATGAGAGTTCACTTTTTAGGACTCTCCAGTGCTCCCTGTTCCAGGATTAGATTGGTACATATTGAATTCCATTTAATGGAACAGAAAACATTCAACTCCATATCTCAAGATCCAAGTCTCCTCAGAGAGGAAGTGGGGATGCTTTTTCTCCTCATAGGAAAGATGGAATTAGTCTGACTCTCTTTACCAGGTCATGAGGTCAGTTGAGATTTTATATACATGGGTGTGAAATGGATGAGAGCATTTCTTACCTAAAGAAAGGATTCTTTAAATCGAGGATGTTCCCAGATCTGAAGCCTGTCTGGTTTACCAGCGCCACAATCTGAATGTCATAGCTCTGTCTGGATGGCAGAAAACAAAACAAAAAAACCATCATTTGACAAGACCAGTTATCTTCACAAACCCTGAGGGTGCTTTCTACACATACCTACCTAATTCATGAGTTTTGTTTTGTTTTTTATTAACCTAATGTATTATTTGTTTCCGGGGTACAGGTCTGTGATTCATCAGTCTTACACAATTCACAGCGCTCACCATAGCACATACCCTCCCCACTGTCTATCACCCAGCCACCCCATCCCTCCTACCCCCCACCACTCCAGCAACCCTCAGTTTGTTTCCAAAGTCTATCGTGAACTTATCAAATTCATGAGGGTTTTAAGAGTGCATGGGTGCCATCTTGTACATGGCCATATGTGTTTATCTGGATGCTACTAAATATTTATTTGTTAGAAGACTTTGACAGTTATAATCTCTTGATCTAAAAAATTACCAAGTTAATGGTGTTTCTGGTTTTACCAAGAGCAATGACAGAAATGGTTTTAGTTAACAGAGGTACTTCGTGAGTCACCCATTGATGTACCAAAACAATCTTAATTGTGCAAAGACTGGGTAAGTTAAAATCTCAAACTGACAGAAAATCTCAGACTGACAGTTGACAAATGTGATTGATTTTAAGAGGCCCCAGATGAAGACTCATGTAATTCCAGTGAGAACTGGCTGATAAGAACAGCTAATAGGACATATCCTTGATGACTAAAATGAAGGAATTATGTTTATGGGATTTTTATTAGTCATATATATGCTCGCTCTGCCTGCCACTCCCCCTGCTTGTGCTTCTCTTCTCTGACAAATAAAATCTTTAAAAAATATGTATTTCTTCAGATTATACAGTGTTACATATTCACTGTAGAACAGAAAAATAAAGAAAAATAGAAATTAAATAAAATAATCCATAACATCACTGGACAAAGATTCTTCTACTATAGAGTATTTTCTTACCCATTTTTTATAAATGTAAATTTTTAATAAAATCATCTAAAGTATTCCTTCATATCTCCTAATTTGATTTAACATAAGCAAGCATTTATCCTCTAATTCCTTTTAAAAAAAATTTATTTGGGAGAGAGAGAAAGCAAGAGGGAGAGCATGAATGGTGGGGAGGGGCAGAGGAAGAGAGAGAAGCAGACTCCCTGCTAAGCAGGGAGCCAGATGCAGGGTTGGATCCCAGGACCCTGAGGTCATGACCTGAGCCAAAGGCAGATGCTTAACTGACTGAGCCACCCACATGCCCCATCCTATAATTCTTCACAATGTATTTTTCAGTATTATTATATGGGTATAGCACCGTGTATTTAATAATTCCCCACTGTCAAATATTTATATTTTTATAACATATTATAAACATGTAATAACATATTATTACTTATAGTAACAAAAATTTCATTTTATGACAGAAATTCTGCTGTAAAGGACGTTCTTATAATACATCTTTATGTCCTATCAGTGGTTATTTCCTTGGAATAAATTCTTAGTGTTAGACTCACCAGGCTAAAGCACATAGACATTTAAGGTTCCAATACCTACCGCTAAAATGAATTCCAGAAAGTGGACTGAATTACTTCCTCACCTACAAAGTATAAAAGTGCTAATTTCATTACACATCTTCCAATCCCTAATATTTTAAATGTTTGGGGTTAACATATTATTATTTTAATTTGAATTTCCTTGACGGTTTGGCTTCCGTTTCAAATTCCAGAAATTACTAAGGGATACAAAGGCCACCCTGTCATTACCAATAGTGGCCTGGGAAGGTGTATGTATAATGTCAGATCCTATGAAACCCGTAACTCCAGTTCTAGATTTTATCGGGGCCAATTACAAAGTAAGAGGGAAAATTAAAACAAAAAAATCAACGATGTCCTTTGATTCTGTTTCAACTCCTGTAATTGACCCCCAAACTACTCTGTTGTAAAATGTTTCTTCCGTGATACCCACATCCAGTAGTTCACTGCATTTGTGATACTTGAAGGAAGATGCGAGACACGGAGACACCGAGCTCCTCAGGAGAGGGGCAATCCCTGGCCACGGAAAGGCTGAGAAATCAGCCTCACAGGTAAGTCAGGGAGGGACACACCTGCATATTTTTCCCAAAGGAAAGACACCTTCTTAACAATATTTGAAGTAATTAATACAGGACTTAAAGCAGAAATGGGGGACCCCGAGGTCTGCGCAAACGTGTGTGTCCATGGATGCATACAAGGCCCAAGAGAGACCTGTGTGGCCCCAGGTGTGGTCGGGAAGAGTGATCAGTAAGTTCCTGCCACAGGGTGTTCTGCAAGGCCCTTTTCAGAACGCTAGATAAAATAACACTGTCACTTTATACTCACTTCTCTCAACCCGCTCCTCTCCTTGACCCATCCTCAGAGTCCTAGCTTCCCTCATGGAAGGCAAAAAGAGCTTCATGTCATGTTAGGTCATGGCTCAGCGTGGTGAGTGAGAGCTGAGATTTGTTCTCAAAGCCCTTCTGTGTGCACGTGGGGGCGACGGGGAGGATGGTTGGGCAGGCTATTTTGATAGTGATTCATCTAACCAGGGGAGAACGTGCCCTTCCTGAAGTCTGCAGAAAAATCATGCACTCTTCTATCCCAGGAGCAGTGTCATCCTAGCACCACGACACCCAGGAGCCCAACTCCAAACTCCATAATTAATGTGCAATGTTGATAAAGCAACCAACAACGGAGAATCTTGGGGTGCCTGGGTGGCTCAGTCGTTAGGCATCTGTCTTCGGCTCAGGTCATGATCCCAGGGTCCTGGGATCGAGCCCCGCATCAGGTTCCCTGCTCGGTGGGAAGCCTGCTTCTCCCTCTGCCACTCCCCCTGCTGGTGTTCCCTCTCTCACTGTGTGTCTCTCTGTCAAATAAATAAATAAAATCTTTAAAAAAAAAAAATGGAGAATCTTTCAAGACTGTGTATACAGGATCCTAAATAACTATCAATTCTTTTGAACCAATTATGTAGCAATGTGTATTCTTTAAAAAAAAAAAACACAAAAACCTAGTTCTTTGCCAGACTTAGTCATTTTATTTTTTTTTTACCTTTATTATTTTTTAAGATTTATTTATTTGACAGAGAGAGACAGAGCGAGAGAGGGAACACAAGCAGGGGGAGTGGGAGAGGGAGAAGCAGGCTTCCCGCCAAGCAGGGAGCCTGATGCGGGGCTCGATCCCAGGACCCTGGGACCATGACCTGAGCCAAAGGCAGATGTTTAACAACTGAGCCACCCAGGCGCCCCAAGACTTAGTCATTTTAAATCTACAGAGCAAGTGACATACGCAGGGACATACTTTAGTTCAACGACTGAGCGCAAAATCATTGCTTCGTATACCAACATTTCTTTCGTCATCAAGCAGAGACTGGAAACTTGAGAACAACATATGCAGGGCATGTCTTTCTAAAGAATGCGGTAATTCACGATAATTTCGTCTTATTAGAGGAAACAGATGGTACGGTAGACGGAGAGGCTTAGTGCTGACCACCAAGGAAGAAGGGGATGGAGAAAGAGAAGTGACAGGAAGCTTGGGGAGAAAATGGCCCAAGTCACCGAGGATTTACTGATGGTGAAGGAAGGAGATAGAACTTCAGTGGTATAGACCCCACCCCGTTTTCTTCAGCGGGGTTTGACCGAGCGTGCCCCAGGGAGGATGAGGGATGACACACTGGGGTATGGAAGAAAATACGGAGCTCTGATTTTTAATTTTGTCAGCCCTAGGACGCGAACGCAGTTGTTCACCTAACACCTACTGAGCACTAGCGAACTCGCTGGGTAAATGCTAGATTCTAATCGCCAGCAAAGAGTTAAGGTACGTGTTAGGCTCACCTAGTTCCTCAGGTTTTGCTAAGGTGGGATGGTTCAGTAAGAGTCTGATTATGGGGTCCAACATGACCGAGTGAATACCAAGAATGTGATGGACACATGGGCCAGAGCTAGAAGAATCTGAGGAACACTGAAGAACAAAGAAACGTCACGTAAAGCTGCGCCAGCAAATACTCTTACTTTACTGCACCGCATCGGGCACGAAAGCTTCCCCTACAGTTCCTTCTGATGCAGCTGTCCAAACATATAGGTATTTCATGGAGCAGTTCAGTGATGACCATTAGGAGCAGCATTTGGAGCTTCAGAAGCTTTAGCTCTTTGGTCAGCATTTCTCCTAGTTTCATAAAACAAATCTCATTAAACTCCCTATAAACCAAATTCCCTGGCAAACCTGAGTACAGCAGACCCTCACAGAGATCCAAAAGTTTGTTTTGTTTTGTTTTAAGATTTTATTTATTTGGCAGAGAGAGACACAGCGAGAGAGGGAACATGAGCAGGGGGAGTGGGAGAGGGAGAAGCAGGCTCCCCACTGAGCAGAAAGCCTGATGTGGGGCTCGATCTCAGGACCCTGGTATCATGACCTGGACCGAAGGCAGACACTTAACGACTGAACCACCCAGGCACCCCAGAGATCCAAAAGTTTTAAGTTATGTTCCAAAAAACATTGGCCCAGGGTAAGTGGATGAGCTAGACCCAAAATCAGCCTATGTATATATATATATTTTTTACATTCATTATTTTTATTTTTATTTTTTATTAGAGAGAGAGAGAGTACAAACAGGGGGAGCAGCAGGTAGAGGGAGAGGGAGAAGAAGGCTCCCCGCTCAGCAGGGAGCCCGAAATGGGGCTTGATCCCAGGACCCTGGAATCATGACCTGGGCCGAAGGCAGCTGCTTAACTGACTGAGCCACCCAGGCGCCCCTACATTCATTCTTTTTATTTCTATTTTTGTATCTTATGAGATACATGCTACATAAATTTCTATGTGTGTGTGTGTGTGTATATATATATACACACAGAGACATATCTATGCATGTGTGTGTCTATAGTATATAAATGTATAAACATACATATATATACATATATCTCTATATCGAGCACTTCGTCTTATGCTATTATTATTGTAGTATATTCACATAATTAAGAGATAAATGCTAGTATACTTAGGAAGACGCATATATAAATGTTTTTACTCATAGGTGCACATGACCAAAAAGCTTCATGGACATCACTTCTGTGAACCGGAGGGATATAAATTTCATAAAAGTTCCTAAGTAAGGTGGGTTCTGTTTGATCGTCCCAAGCACCAAAATGAATGACAGCCTCAGAATGACGGGGAGTCTGTGGACAAGAAAACGCTAACAATACAATCATAAATGGTCCTGGCTGGGAAAGAAAAGGGCAGCCGCTGCCCACACCCGTGTGGGTGCCACGCTCTCCCAGGAGGCCCGAGCTTAAAAAGACCGTTTGACAATAAGGAAGGGGGTGATCCTCTGCAAAGGCAGGACAAACAAGTAGCACCTTACCGAAAAGAGCATCAAAACACTGACATTCAGGAAGTGCTGAGGGTTGTAGAAAATACCAAGGAAGAGAAGAACTTTAAAGCAAGAACTCTGGTGAGATATAATATGAGAAAGAAAGAGAATACGCAGGAAAAAATAAGATTTTCTGTGGACCTACTGTGTATTGATGACTATACTATGTTCTCTCCTTTAATATCTGCCAAAACCTGGTGACACAATTACTATAATTTGCTGCTAGAGAAATTCATTAACTTGTCCAAGATCACTCAAGCACCAACCACATGCAGAGGAGATGGGACAGAACCAGGATGCATCAGATTCCCAAACCTGGCTTCTCTCACTACACTAGGGTGCTGGTCGAATATAATGAAGAACTTCCTCCCTCCCGCCTCCCTCCCTTTCTTCTTGCTGCAAAGTATTGTGGGCCCATAATATCTTAGCGTCTTCTTTCAGTTGTGCCAGATGAAATTCTTACTAAGAGAAGGACCATCAGTTATGACTTCTTCATTCAGGTGGTCATTCCACATCACTGCTGAATCTCTGAAGCGTATGAAGTGAGGAGGGATACACCATAGAAGACTCAGGCCTTCTTTTTGGGAAGCTCACATAAAGACAAATACTAGCAATATAACATCTGTGCGTTAAGAAAGGGACAGAGGCCTGGAGGAGCCCGGGAGTCACGACACAGGTATGTGATGTGAATGGTTTGCCTCTTTCTTCCCTACTAGGGGAACAAAGGAGAGGAGGGTAGAAAAATACGACTGATGAGGATGAAACCCTAGATATGTTAGAAAAAAGTAATGAAACAATAAGATGGTTTAAATTCACTCACCTAATTATACCCTAAGGTACCTTAACAAAGAAATATTTGAAAGCAAAAGAATGTTAAGCAGAAAAGGCAAGTCCAAACTGCAGGCTGATGTTGGGTACTGTCCCTGAGCAATTTTTTTTTTTTTTCCTGTAGGACTGGTCATTAAATAGATGGTTTATGAGGATTTAGGGAGAAAGTGGTAACTTCCAGGATGAACATGGTAAAAATCAGCATTTTCCACCTTTGCTCCTGGAAGCCATCCCCAAACAAGCAGAATAGAAAGACACTGCAGACCACAGACCTCCTTTTCTGTCTAACCGGGAGAAAGATACAATCCGCCCACTCTAACTTATGCATGAGGGCTACAAAAGCAGTTAATTGGTCATAAGCCACATGGGAAAAAGCACAGAAGTGCAAAGCGAAGCAAGAGAGCCCAGGGGCAGCCCACCTCAGAGAGTGCTCCCCAAAATACAGGCCCTGAAGATGAGGAGAGTTTTCTGAAATGCACAAGTTTTAGTCCTTGTTTGTAGCATCTTGGGCAGGAACTGGGGCAGGCAAGGCTCCTGGGCGGAGACATGTCTAGAACTGCAACACGGCAGATCCACCTAGAGACGCACAGAACAGCCATGCTTGCAGGAAGCAGGATGCCTCTGCAGCCACACCGATGGAGAGAGAGCGTGAGGCGAGGAAAACAGACCACGGGAGCACTGCCATGTCTCTCCCACCACAGGAACGCCTTTCTTGTAAATCACTTTCCAGAAAAGTTCCATGAACTTTCCAGAGGGGGAGGACTTAGAATCTCAAACAATTTAAAAATCACTCTTATAGGAGTGAGGAGTTGAGGATGGCAGCCAACGGAGGAACACTGGGAGGATTTTGGAAGAACTCTCCAAATATTTAAACAACTGCCGTGTGGAGGTTGGAACAGACCTCAGAAGCAGAAGTAAGATAAATGAGTACAGTTAATAGGAAGTGGTAGATAGGACTGACAGCAAGAATCATTTTTTAATCATCAGAGATGTCTAAAGGACATGACATCAATAACCAAAGACCACATGAAAAGTTACTTAACCTTAGTAGTAAAGAAATAGAAACCAAACAACCAGATGCAACTTCTAAAAATGATTTTTGGATCTATCAGATTGGCAAAAACCATAAAGATCTGTAATGGGCAGTGCAGGGAATGATGTGCCAAAATGCACAAGGCTGTCCACTGCAGTGTGAGTGGAAGTTGGTGCAACCACTGAGAAAAGCAGTATTTGTTAGAGTGCAACATATACATAATCTTTGATCTAGCATTTCCATTTCCAGGGATCTCACGTAGAGATATTCTTGCCACTGTGTAAACTTCCTGTTCAAGGATATTTAGTGCAGAGTTTTTTGTAATGGCCAAAAAAGGGAAACACCAGAAGCAACTCAAGTATCAATCAATCAGCGATTTTAAAAAAGACATGTTGTATATCCATTTCTGATGCACCTATTAAAATGACAAAGCAATCTATCTGCACAGATTCAGGACTCACTGCTAAGTGAAAACTTAAGTTGGAGACTGCTAGTTTAGTCCGCTTATAAAACAGCAATAAAAACCCCATGACAATTTTTGGTTAGTACACGCACAGAAAATCGCCTGAAAGGATATGGAGCATGGGGTCACATCTGGTGAGTGGGGTGAGGGGTGGCAGTGTGTGTGGACTCTAGACACTTTTGTAGTTTTGAATGTACATGTGAATGTGTTAGGTTTTTGTAATGGAAGAAATCGAGACTTCAGGAATGCAAGGGTTGATATGTGAGGTAGTGAGCTCTCTGTCGCAGGAGCATTCAAGCACAAGCCCAAGAAGCGGGGGGAGGTAGGGAGGGAAGGAAGTGGAACGGGATGACCTCTGAGTACCCTTAATATCCGGAGAGTCCTTGAACCACTCTGATTCTTTTCTCCTCTGATTTACCCAGGAGATGCTCCAGCAAGGTGAAAGAAAATAGAGCATTTTAAAAATGAGAGAAATCGAAGTAATCGCTGCCGAGGCCTCATGAAACCATTACCAGAGGGAAGCGGCCAATCCTGCAGTGCTTGTCCCCCTGGGTACAGATCGATGTTGCTGTGCTAAATTTGGGGGGGTGTGGCTAGCTGCAAGGAAGGCCAGGAAGCTGACGTGGGATTTAAAGCACTTGATAATTTGAGCCTTTGGCAAGCGCTCCCATGAGCGGATGGATGCCCTTCCTTCCTCCGTGGTCAGGTGGAGAACACTGCCCTTGAGTTATCCCAAGCTCCCCATCCCTGCCGCCCTGAGCCCGAGGGGGACGTCTGCCGGCTGGGTCCGTAGCTGAGCGCACCTGGCAAAGTCAGCCAGGCTTTTGTAAAGCATCCCGTCCATGTCTAGGTGCTGGACAGGCTCCCACCTCCTGCGCCCCCTTCCCCATATGAGCAGCGTGCAGAGGTGGTCTCCCGTCTGTACTCTCCTGCTTACCGTCTGTTGGCTACAAACAGCACTTTCCCTGAGAGGGTCTCTCCTTCTTTGGCAAAGAGAGGAGTGTGAAGAAGGCACCGCACCTGATACCAATGAGTCAGAGGCTCAGTTGGGGCTGTTGACAGCCAAACCGTTACCCTGTGGGGCAAGAGAAGAGTGAAGAGCCAATCATGTTTCCAGGCCCAAATTTAATGGACTGCGCTGGGGACCTGGGCTGAGAGTTGGTTTCCAGGGTTTTCAACTCATGGAACCCTCTGAAGAAAGGATAGCTCAGTTTAGGTCATTGCCATGTGCTGGGTCCGCACGAGAGCTTCATGTATATTATCCCACTAAGTCTTTAAAGTGACTCAATGAGGTAAGCCCTGTGAGGTTAAAGGACTTGCCCAACGTCACACAGAGGACAGCTGGAGAGCCAGGCTTCAAAGTCGTGGACTTGGCCACTCAATCAATCTGTACTTCCGAATCAAAGTTCATTAGAAGCCCAACTAGTAATAGAGTTCAACTGGGAAATGATTTGTTTGAAAAGCGTCTGTCAGGGTGAGAAGTCTGCAGTCTGGACTCTTCACTGTTTCATGCCAACCTGTTCAGGGAACCTGGTGGGGCTTCTAGAAGCCAGAAAAGCTCCTGGGGCAGATGGTCTCTACGGTCCTTCCAGCTCGGACATCCTGCATGGGTATGTTTAAATGGATATTCTTCCTTTCATACGAGGAGGTGAGAACATGTGGATGTGCCTCCAACACCAAGGTCACCTGTCCTGGGCTCAGGCTGTGTCTCTGGTTCGGATGGAGTAAGGTGCTCCTACAGGGTCCATTTTGACTTGAAGATTTTGGGGGGATATCTGACAAAATTTAACCGCTAAGTAATATAAACCATTTCTAGATCAAAATATCCTCAGGCATATTATGCAGTAGAACGCAAATTTTTTATAGCTTTTTAGGATAAAGCATTTAACTTCAAAGAAATTCTCCCCTTGGAGCGGGCCACTTCAAGCTTATCTCCCTTGCTCCTGCAGGAACAAATTCACTGGGGGAAAGTCGGAGAAACAAATGCATGGATCCCTTGGACAAATACGCTTCTGTGCTGTAGGAATGACTCGTACATCCTTTTCTTTCTCTCTGATTGTCAGCCCAGATGAGGCTGCCAGGGATCCCCTCCTCCCTGAGCCCCCCAAGCTCCCTGAGCTTTATCACAGACCCACGGGCCCTTCTCCCTCTACAGAAGCAATGACAAGCCTGGATGTTTCTATAAGGAGTAGAGGAGTGTGTACTGCAAAAGTTTTCCTTTTGCCTGGTCATGGGACCCAGAGCAACTGTCTTTACTCGTCGGACAGCACGAGAAAGCCTGGCAAGAGAGGAGGGGAGTCAGGAGGACAGCAGATATTTGGGGGGGTCCCAGGAATGGTGCAACCCTTACAAGGAATACCAGACACTGAGAGTCAACTTGTAGGTGGTCTTTCTCCTCTTTTCCCTTAACCTTTCAAATCTTTTCAGGAGGGGTAAGGAGTACATGATGAAAAGGTCACCTAATGTGGCCGTTAGCATTAGTAGTCCATGCCTGCCTGTCATTAAAGAAGGGCTCTAGTCTGAGAAGCTGAAGGTGTGAACCAGAGTGGGGGAAGGTAAGATTCTGGGTACACCCACACACAGGAGGTTCTGTAACCAGGACGATGCCATGGAAGCCAAGGCGGGAGCTTGGGGTCCTTCCCACCACCTATTCTGGAAAAGACCAACAGGGGCTGATGAAGCCCGGATCCTCTCTCCTTCCTTCAAATCCCAATCCAATTGCCTTCAGAGGTTTCACAGTATTTTAGCCAGGGCTGATCTGACACCATGGAAAACAGTCTCATTTCGACTTGGCCCTAAAATTTCAAAGTTGCGTTCACATCGGTGCTTTATTTTCTTGACACCTAGAGAAGTGAGCATTATGGCACGGGGCCAGAGGAGGCCCGGAAGGGGGGGTGATACCTACAGAGATCCGACAAAGGCCACATCAAACCAGAACGCCAGGCCGTGGACGAGGCCGGACTGCGTCAGCTGAAACATAAAGGGGATTTCTACTCTGCAAGGAAAAAGAGAGAGCAGAAACACTTGCAATTATTTTTGTTGTTGTTGACAGGAATACAAGACACATTTGTGAGATCAGCCAGAACATTCCCAGAATATTCTCTTCCTCTCTTAAGCACTCTGGCTCCGGCAGCAGGGTTCTCTCCATGTGTGATTCCTGCCTGGCTAAGGCCACACATTTGACCATGTGGCTTCTTGACAAAGCTCGGCAAGAATCACATCATCGCTCTGCAGTGACCCGGAGCTCCCCGGGGGCAGGGCAGCATCCGGAGCGGGGTGTGAGTTCTGAGAGGAAGAAGAGGCAGGACCAGGCGACACCCGTCCTCCTAGAAGTCAGCGCAGGAACCGGGCAGCCCCCCTACGCTGCTGCTTAGAAGGGAAAGGCTGGTCGGGCCGCCGAACAGAGACGTGGATCACAAGGGGGTGCATCCAGTTAGGAAGGTCCTTGTCACAGTTCATTGATTTTTCAGGGAGGCCACTGAACCTCCCACGGGCCCGCGGCAAGCGTCACACTGACGTGGCCGTGGTTTCTACCCCCTGCAGAAAGAAGAGTGGGAAAGGCACAGCAAAATCTAGATGCTAACTTGGAAAGTCACTTAAATCCTCTGAATCTCGGTTTCGTCATCTGTTGATGGGTGACAAAACCTCTCCCACCTCCCTTGCAAGAGCGGGGAGAACATAGATGAGAGTGCTTTGTGAACTTTTTAAAGTGTTTCACAATTAAAAGGTGATATTATTCATCCCTTGCTGAGGGGAGATTTATGTTAGTGCGTGCTCTAAAGATTTCCAAAGGAGGTCATACCTTATTTGTGTTTATGGTGCCTCCAAAGCCCTAACTCCTTTCACCCTGTGGCAGTCAGAGCATTTCTCGAGTTTTCCATTGTGCTGATCACACAGAATTGTTTGGTATGGCACTGCCATTATTTTCTTTTTCTCTTTTTTTTTTTTTTCCTTTGCATTCCCCTAAACAGACTATGAGCTCTTTAAGGGTAGACTTTTAAAACTTACTTTTTGGGCCTGTGTAAGCACCAGCACCGTACCTAGCACCCAGTGAGATCTCAATAAGCACTTGCTGAATCGACACATGTAAACGAATGACCGGAAGCCGAGACAGAGCTCATTTTCAAGAACTTCCCGGGGATTCAGGAGGTGGCCCGGAGCAGCACATAAAGTCGATGGAAGTCAATTTTGTCTGGGCCTGTGGGAGTTACTAGAGTTGTTCCCAAACGCCATTTCTCTTGAGCTGAGCACACGGGAGGATTACATTTATCCACTCACCCGGGCTCAGGCTCAGTCATGTGACTTCCTCTGACCCATTAAACAGGAACAGAAGTGAGCTGTGTCGTTTCCGGGCAGAAGCTTTTAGTGCCAGGACATACTTGGCCATGCTCCTTCTTTTTGACTAAGTGGGGAGGGATGCTCTGGACAGAGGCTGGTACGCTGGGGTGGGTGACGCCACGCAGAGCTAGAGCTGTGCCCAGTGCACAGAGTGTCAGGGAGGAGGACTCCTGTGTTATAAGCCACGGAGGTTTCTTCTTAGGACCACAGCAGGTTCTAGCCTGTGCTAAGACAGACCCTTCGCCCATTGTGATCTCAAGACAGGTGATGGTCTGAGTTGCCCAGCTGCACCTGCTAAAGTCTGGCCCTCGCTTCCTCAGTAGCCCAGGCAAAATGACAACCTGGCTGGGTCTTAAATTGCACTCAGAAAAAAAAATAGACGCACATTGATCTTCTCAGGAAGAAAAAGGCAAAATACTAGTGAAAGGTCATCCAAAGGGGGTTCCTATCACCATCCGGGGAATGAGTTCTCATTTCAGAGTCTCTTCCGGTGGATGGGAGGAGGACAAACACGAACATTTATTGAGTGCCGTCTTGAAAATGAGCCCGTGCCTGTGGAACACTTAGCACAGCACCTAGTATGTGGTAAGCACTCAAAAAGTTGTAGCTCTTCTTCTTGATGTTATTGGCCTGAGTGAGAAGGTAAACAGCCTGGACTCTGGAGCCTTCTGAATGGTTCAAATCCCAGGTCTAACATCCTCAGTGATACTGTGACCTTGTGCAACCTACTCCGTCCCACACCTGTCCTCCGTAAGGTGGAGGTAACAACAGTACTGTTGGCAGGGCAGACACGTGGAGGACACGCCAAGTCATTATATGTAAAGGGCTCAGAACACTGGCTGGCCATGTAAGTACATGCTACTACTACTTAATTTTACACATACAACTTTTAAAACAATCCTATGGAAGAAGCATCATTATCCTCGTTTAGCAATAAAACGCGACTAGTACTGCTGCCCCTTCCTGGGTGTGACTCCCACCTAAGATCTCTCCCCGTGTGAGGGGCAAGGCCCTGCACTGAAGTTTTGCAGATGAGAGAGGCGGAGATTTTCAAAACCAAGAGCAACACTGGTGTTTACAAACCTGTGGAGATCTGCCTCTTCTGCGTCCATAAAGTTGACTGTGTATTTGACCGTCCGAGCCATCAAAATCCTAATGTCGAATGTGTCCTTCGGGGGGGGGAGGGTGTGGAAAGAAGCAGAAACGTTATCTTTCTGCCAGGATAAACCGAACCCAAGCAAAATTGTGGACTGGCTTTCTTCCTGGTATTTTAAGTCAACAAGAGTTAGGGTTTGGAAGGCATGAGCTTAATGATAATAATATCAATAATGATGGCTAGCATTTATTCCGTGCTTACTATACACCAAGCACGGAGTGCTTCACGCTTTCCTAAGTGCTAAGTGCTTTGTTAGGTTGTATCATCCGGTGCTCACAATATTTCTGGAGCAGGTGTTTGGTGTGTTTTCAACCATCCAGATTTTACCTCTTTTCCACATTCCAAGAAGTTCCATAAAAACTTAGCCCATCCTCAGCTCCAGGTATGGCTGACGACCCCAGCCTGGCCAATCAGTGCATGACTTTTCCCCTGAAGATGGTTTCACAGGCAAGAACATGACCCGAGGGAGGACAATCAGGCTCCATCTATACTAATCTGGGGCTTTGGCCCAAGTTATTAGAGAAAAGCAGGCTCGCCTGTGGGACTTAAGAGTTGTAAGAATCTGAGGCTGGAGTTCCTGAAGCCATTTTGCTACCACAAGGGGAGACCCATAGTCAAATTAGAGGCAATGGAAATAAATTATATGGATAGAAAAATCAGATTCGAGTGACACTGTCTGAACTCCAGCAGTGGGTCTCTAGCTCCGGGCTCTGCAGTTTTTGAGGGCCAGTAATTAAGCCAGTTTTGGGGAATGTCAACTTATTGCTGTCCAAGGTCACATAGTTAGAGGGGGTCACGAATGAAACCCCAATCTGTTTGACAGCGATGCTCCTGTTCTAAGCTATTTATTTTACAAAGCTTCCTCTCCTATTATGCCTTGGGCCACCAGAATCAATGGGAAGATATGAATTATTGAACAAGTGTGAGGGCTGAGTGTGTACATGGGGTGAGTCAGGGCAGTGGGGGAATCAGAAGTTACTTATTGAAAGGCAGTCAGAATATCTCCTTGCTTTCGACAGCATCGTTCTCTGAGAATTTTCTTAGTTGATTGGAAGATGAGAGCTGGAAGACTTGAGAACATAGCATTCCAAGGAGCTCTTTCTTCTTTTTGGTGACGGCTTCACATAGCCTGGCGGCACACCACCTCCCAGGTGCATGAGTGAACGAGCAATCAAATCCTTAGATAAACACAGGGAGGAGAGTGTGTGATGACACCCACTTACTACTATTGGCTGTCTGAAATACTCGTCCACTGCAGCCCCCCGGAGACTGGACAGGTTGACCCCATAGAAGCACTGCTGGTACCTGAAAGGGAGCATAGAGAATCACATGCACCTTGTCCCTCACCAGAGTCCCCAAGCCCCTTACAGCTGTGACACGCTGGGAAGCTGCCTCACAGGTCCTCAAAGGCAGCCGCGAGCACATGCGCGAGCACGTGAAGGCAAACTGGTCTAGAGGGAGTAGCAGAGGAGAAAAGGCTCTCCAGCGAATCTGCGGACGTGTACTTGACCTGCGGTGGGGGGAGTAGTTGAGGTGAAGGACAATGCCTGTGGAAAGATTATGGACGATATCTGTGGGTACGAAGGCCTCTGGGTTCCCACCCTTGACCTCACGCCCCAAGGTGGCTGCCTGCTCCGTGACATGCTGTCCCGATCCTGAAATACAATTCCCTGACCCTCTCATTATCCAGCCCAGAGCATGACTTTAGATCTCCAAAGTCCCCCCACGTTCCTGCTGTTTCAGGAAACAGATTGCTCTCCTCGGTTCTTCCGTAGCCACGGGCCGGCAGCCTCCTGATGGCATTGGCCGCGGCGGCCGAGTGAACTGGAGCCTGCTCGTCACAGTCCGCGGCGCGCATTTCTTCTCAAACTTGTGGTCAGTGACGTTCGACCACAGAAGGTGACCAACGCTATAGCCCTCACTTCCTTCCTCTGGGAGCCAGATGCAAAGCAGTTACTGCCACAGCACTGGCCGCGTCTTACCTCCGCGTCCCCGCTACAGCCCAGGCCGTGCCTCGGACACAGCAGGTGCTCTGTGTCAGCGCGGCGAGTGGTCTGCACTCCCGAGAGAAGAGATCTCGGGGCTGGATTAGGAGAGGCTTTATTCAGGCTCTGAGCCCCGCACAAGTCACCTGAACTCTGCCTGTTTCCCTTTCTCTGAAATGGGAATAATTATACGCTCACTCTGTAGGGTTATATAAGCATTAACGGAATTAACACAAGGAACGGTGAGCAGCACTTGGCATTTTGTTACCACCGCCTGAGCTGGCTATTATCCTCTGAATGCCGCCTTCTCAGGTCAGCACTGGGACCAGGGCAGTGGTTCCCAATCTGTGCTGTGGGAGGACTTGGGGGGGGGCGGCTTTTAAAAATTCAAATTGCCAGGCCCAATTCCAGAAAGCAGCCTTGGAGACCTTATCACTAGAGATTGAAAGTCTTTATCCTGAGACTGAAAAGGAGCTTCCCTAATAAGGGTGCGTGTGTGTGTGTGTGCGTGCGCGCGTGTGTGTGTTTGCCTGTGTGTGTGCATGCGTGTGTGTGTGCGTTTGCCTGTGTGTGTGTGCATGCGTGTGTGCGCATTTGCCTGTGTGTGCGTGTGCATGCATGTGTGCATGTGCGTGTGTGTGTGCATGTGTGTGCATGTGCTTGCCTGTGTGTGCGTGTGCGTGTGTGTGCATGTGCGCGCGTGTGTGTGCGTTTGCCTGTGTGTGTGCGTGTGCATGCGTGTGTGCATGTGCGTGCGTGTTTGCCTGTGTGTGTGCGTGTGTGCATGTGCGTGTGTTTGCCTGTGTGTGAGTGTGCGTGCGTGCATTGCGTGTGTGTGTGCGTTTGCCTGTGTGTGTGCGTGTGCATGCGTGTGTGCATGTGCGTGTGTGTGCGTGTTTGCCTCTGTGTGTGCGTGCATGTGTGTGCATGTTTGCCTGTGTGTGTGCATGTGCGTGTGTGTGTTTGCCTGTGTGTGCATGTGTGTGTGTGCGTGTTTGCCTGTGCGTGCATGTGCGTGCGTGTGCCTGTGTGTGTGCGTGTGTGTGTGCGTGTGCGTGTGTGTTCTACAGCCTGCGAATCAGATGGGGATTCACTTCATCACTCCCCATCCTCTCCCAGTCCTATGCCTGCCAGCCTGCAGGGAAGACAGGAAAACAACCAGCACCACAAAGAATAAACATACAAAATTTAAATTTGTGGTTCAGCTCAATTTGGATGGAAAGACCAGCCAAAGCAAGGTTCTAAATCCAAAATCAAAGCCTCCAAGGCCCTCAAAAGAGGCAGGGAGGCCTCATAACGTTAAGTCGACAGCCAGTTCTCAACCTGCAAGTGAAAAGCAAGCCCCACCAAGCTACCTACAGATCCTGAAGGGCACATACGATTTCTCACCACTGAGCCTCTACTTATTTTCCCTTCTGCCTAGAAATCCTTTTTCCCTCTTTTGTCCTGTTAATTCCTATCCCATCTGTGAGACTCAGCTCAAATGTTCCCAATCGCAAATTTTAAAACTTGTGTTACAGTAAAATATTTAAGTTTAACCCACTTAAAAGTAAAAGTATTTTCTAGGGGCGCCTGGGTGGCTCAGTCGGTTAAGCGTCTGATCAGCTCAGGTCATCCTCCCAGGATCCTGGGATAGAGCCTTGAGTCGGGCTCCTTGCTCAGTGGGGAGTCTGCTTCTCCCTCTCCTTCTGCCTCTGCCTCTCCCCATGCTTGTGCACTCTCTCTCTCCCTCTCTCTCTCTCTCAAAATAAATAAAATCTTAAAAAAAGTGAAAGTATTTTCTTATTCATCAGCGTATATTTAGCACAAGGCTGGTATACTGTGAGGATTAAAAATTACCTATCCAGCTAGCTATCATCGATCTCTTTAACGAATGAATTGAGGACTTGGTGTCCTTCACAGGCCTATGAATGGTACAGGTGCCAACGAAGATAATGGAGAAATGGAAAATCATGACCCCAAGTTTCTTTAGTTTCATTACATATTTTTTAAAAAAGATTTTGTTTATTTGAGAGAGAGAGAGAGCATGGTTGTGGGGGATAGCGGCAGAGGGAAAAGCAGACTCCCGGCTGAGCAGGGAGCCTGATGCAGGATTGGATCTCAGGACCCTGAGAGCATGACCTAAGCCCAAGGCAGACGCTTAATGCTTAACCAATTGAGCCACCCAGGTGCCCCTCATTACTTGTTTCTTAATCTCCTTCCACCAATGGCCCCAGGTAGCCTGGCCCACAGGTGAAGCGTATCATTTTATGAATACACATCCTGAAAACAAGGCTCCTCCTATATGCCTAGAAAATACTTGGAAACAGAGCACTGCAAGTTTAAAAACCTTTCAGTATTTAGAAGGAGAGTCAAGGTGTTTTTGGAGAAATAAGTCATCATCACAATAGTTTTTATTAGAGGGAAGGAAGAGAGGGCAGGAAGGGGGTGGGGAGAGAGGGGAGGGGAAGGACAGAGGCAGAGACAATTTCCCAGAAAGCCCAGAAGGACTCAATCCTGTCCATCCTTCAGAATCCCCCGAGAAGCTTTTGAAATGCTGATGTCCGGACTGCATCTGTCCAGTTGTGGTTTATGTGATCCAGGCGTGTAACCCTCTTGTTTGTTTCCAAAGCTCAGTGGGTGATTCTCATGTTAAGCCAGGGCTGAACACTACAGAGTTGGGGTTACCTGTTCTACAGCCCTCACCAACTGGCGAAAGGGAATCCCCACGGGCAGAGGCTGCCCTCCGCGTGGCGGTGCCTGAGGCTGCAAACTGCTCCCCAGGCCTTGGACACAACCTCAGAGGAACCACGTCCGTGCCCTTTGCCTTGTGTGTCTGGTGCCAGTTAAGACCCAGCAGCCGTGATTGGCGTGGCACACACCAGCACCACGCCTGGGCAGACAGAGCCGTGGGCCCCCTGCCTGGGTTTAAGAACTTTCTGGCCGGACCGTCTTTCGAACTCTTAGAAATCTCAAATCTCCTTCTGAAATGCATCACAAAATAGTTAAAGCAGATGGGACTGGCATCTCTGTGGGTCTCCTAAGATACACTGTTGGGTGGTGAATCAGGAAATGAATCAGTTGACTTGGAAGCTGCGGATGATTTCCATTGTTTTCATCTTATGTGGGTTTTATTTTCCAGGTTAACTTTTGGCCTCTTAATGAGTCCAGAAGGCAGAGACTACGTGTAGTTTTTGCTCTTGACTTCACATTTCCAACTGTCCTCCCCCTCTCCCCTCCCTCTCCACCATAATCCATGCAACGTCTGGAAAATTCTGCAAATATAGCCCAGAAGGAAAATAATCGTACTATTAGCTATGCCTAAACACACCCAGAGTACAGAGAAAGAGGCAACCCATTTACTATGACGTTAACTTCTCCAAGTTCTACACACAGAGCCCAGCTTGGAGAAGCATCCAAGGAAGCTTCCTCTCTGGCCTCCTTTGTCTTTGGCTCTTCGCTAGTTCATCTGGGCCTTTGGTCCTTTCTCCTCATTCACACAGCTCTCCCCACCAGCCTCCTGGATCTGTCTTGGAAGAACAGTGCTACTGCCTCTGTTGTCTTAGAGATGTTAGCACTGGCCTTCAGCTTTCATGGACGGGAGCTTCTGCAACGCAAGCACTTTCTTTGCTAATATGAACACGCTCTCTCATGGCACAACTCACATACTTTACTTTAATAAAAATCTTTGTCTCTTCAGTCTATCCTAACCAAAAGCCCACTCATCTCCATTAAGAAGCTTGAAAAAAATTTTAAAAAGACAGAAAAGAAAGGGAAAAAAAAGAAGGAAGGAAGGAAGATAAGGAGAAGGAAAAACTGTATTCTACTGTTTGATAATCAAGCAATTCTTTTGTGTCTTAATGTCCTATGCTTTACCAGAATTGACAACCAAGGGTATGCCAACCTGATGAGAGGTACAGAAGCCCTAAGAACTAGAAGACAAATACAGGGATCCAGGAATGTCACTTAAGACATACATGGTATTGAGGACGCAGCCTAAGAGGGTGGCTGGAACGGTCTGGTGGGGGTGCCTCATAGGAGAAGGATGCATGTCTAGGAACAAACTGTATCTTTTTAATTTCTTATACATCCCCTATACATACCAGGACTTGAGGCTTGGTAGTTCCGACAATTTTCTGCATCCGTAGAATGCAGAAGTACCACTGTGTACATTGGTATCTATAAAGATGCTCAGCTCATTATGTATCTTGTTTTTTTGGGTTTAAACTCCAGCAAATTAATGTGGCTTATATTTTATATGTGATATATTTATATACTTTTCATATTTTTAAAAATGTGTTTTTTATTATGGAAAAAGAGGGGGAAAGGAGTGCCCAGTCCTTAAAAGAAACCAAGCTTCAGACTGTGCATCTTTCCTAAGAAGTAAGCGAAAGCCTGTGATTCTATAAAGGAACCCCTGGCGCATCCTTAGGCATGCCCGTGTAAATCTAGACATTACTGGTTTGCATAACAGCTGGACCTATGGAAGATGTCAGAAGGAAGAGGAGATCTGGCAAGACGATGAGATAGACATCTCTTGTTTGTTGCTCTTCTTCTGGTAACAGCACCAGATTCTCTTCTGGGAGGCACCTCTTCCCCACTCTCAGTCCTTGTGGCTTGGGTGGTTTTGTCTCTACAGAATCGCATGTGGCTCAGTTTCAGTCAATCAGAGCATCTCACGACCCTGGTCTTGGCAAAGAACCCAGGGTTTGGCATCTGACCCAGTGAGAGTCAAGTGTAAGAATTTTGCTCAAACAGCTGCAAAGAAGTGGATATAGAGCTGTGAATTCATACATCTGGATTTGCTGTATATGGGCTCGGGAGCAGAAATTATGGAAGAGCTGTGAGTCTGACACAGGTTACAAAAAGGATGAATACAGAAATTGAAGCTTATTCTTTGAAACAAAAGCCAGTTTGCAAACACTGGACAGATGCAGTTAAAAACAGTTTTTGTTGAGATTTGGCTTGAGGGATATCCTGCTCTATTTGTAACAGACACTCCCAAGGCTCGCACAGCTCCCCTTGCTGTTCTTTAGCTATAGTCCTGAATACTCTCCATGAATTTAAAAATAGATTCCCCTTTAGTGTAAAGTGGACAAGTTGTAAAATGCTTCTATTCCCACCAGGAATTTTAGCTTCTTCTAAGCCTGTAACTTGCCTGCTGGAACCCCAGTGAATGGATGGAAAGAGGAATTCACCACTTTTAAAGATCAGACTCCTTCACAAAAGCACCTTTGCCTACAGGAAGAGTGAGCATCAGACTCATCCTAGAGCATACTGGAGTCATCTTCTCCATTACTTCAAACCTCCCTGTTAATTTCCTGAGCCTGCCGGTGTGCAACCTTGGCATTGTACTTGGACTCCTTCTAACTGGGACGCTTGTACTATATCAGTAACACTGAAATAGGGACCACATGGTTAAAGAAAAAAAATAAGGTCTGGATGTGTACAGGCCCAGGGATGGAATATTATGGAAGATCTAGGAGTCTGACATAGGTTACAAAAAAGATGAATATAGAAATTGAGGCTTCTTCTCTGAGCAAAAGCCAGATGGGTTCAAGAACTGCAGATTTAAAGGAGAAGCAGAGGGAACATACAGAATAAATACTGGTGGCTGAAAGGAGATTCTAGTGCAAGTAACCATGAAACTATAAATGAAACAAGGACAGGGCACATGAAGATCCAAACATGACTGCGCTGGTCATGGTAGTATTCCTTCAAAAGTTCTTTCTCTGTGATACTCTGTGCCATATACTTGGCTTCCCACGAAATTCGGTTACATCACGTTGCAATTTGAAATGTTCCTATTTGGTCCACAGGGTGTTTCTGTGTACCAGTGACTATCAGGGCCAAATGTATTTTTGGGAAAGACCAGAAGGCCTGGAACACTAGCTATGCCAAAAGAACCTTTAGTAGAAATTTCAGTTTGGGGGCAGAATTGGCCTGGGAGCAAACCATCCATTACCTTCACAGGAGATTTAGCAGTTTGTCCATTCAGTTGAATGGACATTAAAAATAATGTGTCTCTCAGCAGCATCATGGTCAATAAGGCACTTTGTAGACTTGAGAGCGGAAAGGTGCAAGAAGGGATCTCGCACTGCCTATGGCAGAATTCTCACATTCATCTTCTCTCCTCTTTTGCAAGCACAGACTTCTGATTTCCACAAAGAACAACTGACTCCAGGATATCCACCTCTGTCATCCCTGATATCATTCAATTGGCACTACTGTTGTCAAGCACGATGGATGCCCACCATCCATGCACATTTCTCTGTAAAGGAGACTGGGAAGCATCTTTTGGTTCCTTAAGTGGTACGTCACCTTTTAAGTGCCACCTCAGATCCTCTCAGTCTTACCTCTCTCTGGAATCCTCAGCCATGTGTTCTGACCTGCTGTGCCAAGGTGTGGGCTCATCTGACCCCTCAGGGGCACAACCCGATAATGCCCCACCTCAGGCCTGTACCGTGTGTCTTTCCACTTCCGCCCCAGGGTATTCCTGTTGACTCGGGGGGGGGTATGGATGCCATGAGACCCATTTGGTGTCCACACAGGCACAACCCCGAAGTGTGCAGGCTAGTTAATGTTGAGGGGTGAACAGTCGACCAAGGCGGAGAAAACAGCCAGTGGATAAACCTCCCTAATCCTCTGTATACACTGTCTTGTAGTTCATTCAACCTCTTGAGATGGTCCTGGGGGATCAAGCAATTTCTTGGTGTTTGATTACCATGTGGTGGTCAGCTCAGTAATGCACTTTTGCATTAGCCCTCCCTCCTTCCCTGACTCACTCTTATTTCTCCTCATTCTTGTTTTGCTGGGATTACATTCCTTAATAAAGTGGTAGCTTACAAACTGTGTGTAACACCTAGTTTCTTGGGGAACCCAAGCTAACCTCAAGAGAATAAAACAGCAAGAGTAGAAGAACTGCAGAGGAGATGGGGAATGCAACCTTTACAAGTCTTATGTATCATAGCTGGGCCCCTGATCAGAAGAGTAGGGCCCTGTGACCTGCGATTGGGATAGTTGAATGAACAAGGCAGAGAATCCTGGACACATCTTCCCAACTCTCCTGAAGACTTCTGGCCAGCAGAAGCAGAATTCTCCATCTCGTCTGAGCAGAATAGCTGCCCGAAGACTGCACAACCACCTCTCCTGAAGACTGTGCCTTGCAAGGTAGTTTTGTTCTCCTCAGGATCAGCTTCACTACTGCCCACTGCTTTCAGGCTACTGGTCTCTCATGGCTGTCAGGCTAATAACTCAAGCACAGCCTGAGCAGGAAGTACAATGCCTATTCTGGGTGAGGATAACTTACATACCTAAGAAGCTGCACAAGTTGGATAGTATACTCTGCTAAGAACCAGGGAAATACATATAGGAGTATATTTTAAGGGTGTTACGACTAGGAAGAGTAGAATATAGGTCAGGATAGGGCACAATTCATCGACATGGGCACTCACAGAATTCAGTGTTCCAGCAAAACACTAGACCTAACAGTCCATTAGGATGTCACTTTGTAGCTTGGTCATCATGATGGCCTGTAGTCAATGAAGTGGAGATTCCAGAATTTCTGATCACAGTAGTAAGGAAGGAGTCAGAAGTTTCAGAGAGATGGAAATGCTAGAAGGATCTACCATGTAAGACCTAAGAACATCTCTCCTGACTATGTTCTCAGGAAAGGCCCAAGAAACCCTCCTTTCCTAAAGGTAATAGGAGAGCAGTGGCATCTTTGGGAAGCTGAAGGTGGCTATCCTCAGTAGATCAACGACGACGCTGCTGCCACCATTACATTGTGTTCCCAATGAGCACAACTTGGATGGAATTTCAGATGTCAGAATTAGGAGAGCAGTAATTAACTGTCACAGTCAAGAATGACATAATTACAGTGTTGGGAAGCCAGGCTAGAGTGACAGTGAGGGAGCCTTGACCTGTGGTGGTTGTTAACAGATCCTAGTGTTCCCAGAGAAGTCAAAGAGATGTAGAGTTAACTAGGATAGTGTTCAAATGATATCACAACAACAACAACAACAATAACAAATTTGCCAGCTGGTAGGCAGGATGATGTCAGCTGTCACAATGGAAAGATTAGGTCCTTCACCCAATTTCCAGGTCCA
Organism: Phoca vitulina; assembly: GCF_004348235.1. Classification (NCBI taxonomy): domain Eukaryota; kingdom Metazoa; phylum Chordata; class Mammalia; order Carnivora; family Phocidae; genus Phoca; species Phoca vitulina. The sequence continues at coordinate 6,408,186 of NW_022589740.1, read as the reverse complement.
ATTTCCAGACACTGTTTATGGATCTAGAGCCCACTGGTCCATGAATGAAGTGGAGGCCCAGCCTCTGAGAAATCACACTGCAGTGTCACCACAAGCACACATGGCTAATGTTCTCCGGTTTTTCTCCAGAGGATCTGAGAAATGAGCTGATATTGATGCCAGGAGATTCAGAATGCCTCTGGTTAATAAAGGCTTATGGAGGACAGCTAGTAAGTAAACTTTCAGACCAAGCCCACCACACAGGTATCTGATGGGTTCCTATCCACCCTGTGGTTATTTTCTGAGTCCCCAAATGCACAACTGGAATACATTCAGCATCTGGCAGAACCCTCACACTGGCCTGTGAAGAAAGGGCTATCATGGTAGCAAAGTACAAGTAGAGGACCCATCTCTGAAACTCCCCATCCCCAGGTAGGGAATATTAGTATCTTTAATTTAGGAATAAGGAAATTGTGTCTCAGAGAGATTAAATTGACTGGGCTAAGGTTTTACAGTTAGTAATTGACAGAACCAAGAATTAAACACAGTTCAATGTGGCTCTAGAGTCTGAATCATCCAGCTTTTAACTACTTCCTATTTTGCCTATGCTTTTATGTTGTATAATTGTAATAAACGTAATAAGGCAAATTAGTTCCGACTCAAACTTCTTGAGAATATTTGCTTGCTCCTCTTAATCGATCCTATGTATATGTTTTTCTTGATACAAGAATCAATTTGAAGTTGTATTTAAAGGACTTGGCTTAAAACCCCTGAGCCAATTAGTTTCAATAAAGGCAGTAGTACCCATCACATAAGGAAGCTTTACAGCCGGGACAACGTTTCCTCATGACTGAGCCTTATTCTCAGGAAGTACTTTTCAGAATCTTAATTAATCAGGGGCAAGATATATTAATCAGATAAGAAAGTTACTAATTTTGTAGGTGACTGGTACTAACATCAGAATGTGGTACTCTTGTCTACTCAGACAGCCTCCTAACTGGTTTTCGAGAAAGGATAAAGTTCTGTGCTTACCACTTAAATGAAAATGAATTTTAGAGTTAAACATCACATTTTTTAAAATGTTAAATGGAAAAAGTGAAAACATGAAAGAAGTAGAAGTTAATGCTAGTCTTAGGAAATATCAAAGAAAATCTTGGTCAATCCAGCAACACAAAAATATTTTTACTTCTTTTGTGGTGAAAACCATCACAAAGACTGTAACAGGGCAAACTGAAAATTCTGAAGAAAATACAATGAAGTCTTAATATCCTTAATATGTAAAGAATTCTTATGTCAATGCATTTATCTTGCAGTTAACAAAAGCGCATTGAACAGCTACTATTAGCGAGGTTGATGATGCGGACACAGCGCAAAACACAACAGCCACTATTATGGAAACCTGTTGTCTCACAAGGGAGATAGACAGTAAATTAAATAAATAAGTAAAAACATATAATCCAGCAGATGATAGTAAGTGGAGTATGAGAAAATGAAGTGAGAAGCAGGATACGGACTTCCAGGAGCGAAGAGATGACAACTGGTAACTGAGAGCAGGTCTCCTGGGAAGACGGCATGTGAGCTACGACCTGAAGAAGGTGAGAGTGAGCCATGGGGTCATTTGCATGTCTGGCAGAGGGAGTGGCCAGGAGGTGGCAGCTAGCCCAGTATGTTCAAGGGGAGCCGAGGAGACCAGCCAGTGAAGACAGAGAGGATGAGAAAGGAGTGGGAAGAGATGACATCACAGGGGTAGCAGGGTGGAACCACATCCTGGAGGGTCTTAGCATCCACAGTGAGAACTTTGCCTTTTATGATGTAGAAGTTTCCGGGAAGCCATTGGAGGTTTTGAGCAGAGGAAACAGGCCAAGTAAATGGAAAGGAAAACTATGATCTGAATTAATACGTTATCAAGATCATTTTGGTTGCTGTTTAAAAAGAGGAAATAGGTTGAAAGGCTTGCAAGACTGCAGTAGAAGCAGGGTTTTTTGTTTTGCTCGTTGTGTTTTTATTTTGCAGGGGTGAGCAGGGGGTGGTGACAAAGGTCAGCAGCTTGCTTTTGGACATGTTGAATTTAAGATGCCCAAGAGATATCCAAGTAGAGTTGTCAGCAGCAGCCAGTTGGACACCTAAAGTCTATGGTTCCAGGGAGAGTTCTAGGCTGCAGTTCTCACTACGGGAGTCGTTGGCATAAAGACAGTATTTACAGCCCAGGAGATGCAATGAAATCAGTAAGGGGGTGAGTAGAGACAGAAAGGGGAAGACAGTAAGAGCCAACTTGGAATCAATCCAACACTGAAGACTTGGGTCATGAGGAAGAATCAGCAAAGGAGACGAAGTCGGGACCAATTAGGAAGGAGGAAAACCAGGTTTAGGCTCCAGAAGTGAAGTGAGGAGTCCCCGGGGCCAAGTGTCCTTGATGAGAAAGGCAGGTGAGGACTGATCACTGGTTACACCTAATGATCTGATTTACTTGGCCTGTTATCCCTCAGTTTCTCAGCTCCCTTCTTTAGTATATAGCTAAACTCATTATTATTATTATTATTATTTGCATCCCTCTCCCTCCTCTCAGCCAGCATTTCCACTTCTATGCCTCTTCTAATGGAAACTGCACATGCTTTCACCACCTGTTCCCTGCACCAATGCGACCAAAGGCCCGCATCCAGTCGCCTAATGCAGAAACCTCTTCATAGAGGGAGGGGAATCACAAGGAGAGCGAAGGCTGTGAATTTTGTTAACTATATATTTTTTAAAACACTTTTTTCATGTTTGTTGACTAAAAATAAAACCGTTCAAATGCACTAACTATCAAAGACATACAGATTAAAAATAAACTGGCCACCATTTTTTTTTGCAAATCAAATTGGCATTTAAAAAAACATAGCCCGTATGGGCAAGACTCAGCAGACATTCTCATATACTACTGGTGGAAGTGTTAATTGGTAAAACTTTTCTACAGGGCAATTTGGCAATATATAAGAATAATTTTTTTAAAGATCCTTCTTCACACCTTTTGGTCCAGTAATTCTGCTTCTAGCAATTTATTGTAAGGAAATAATCAGAATGCAAACCAAGATTTCTATAAAAGGATGTTCACTTAAGTGTTCTTATAAAATTTAGGATATAGAATTCTATAAAATTCTATATTCTGGTAGAATATAAAAACAATACCTTAGTGTTGTTTCTTGTAAATTTATGGATTTTATAAGGATTAAATCGGCAATTAAAATAATTTAATATCTAGCACTGGAGCTTGAGTTGGCAAATTACGATATAGTCACAAAAGAAATACTCTGCAGCAAGAGAATATTGAGAAGATATGAGAACATGTCGACAAGGTATTGAAATCAAAAGAAAAATAAAAAATAAAATTTTAAGAAGTAAAAGAGCTACATAATGATATTTATGGTATTATCCTAATTTTGTAAAAAAAAATTAGAAAAATCAAAGCGATGACAACTAAAATCTTAATAGTAATTATTTGCGTACTTACTTGAGATTACTGGAGTTTTTACCCATTCAAAAATATTTACTGAGGATCTACCATGTGACAGGCACTTGGGATGGAGTGTGCTTGGTTTACGTTAGTGAAATCTGACAGAATTTGGGTTTTTGCAGTGCTTACATTCTACCAGTAAGGATGGTGACAATAAACAATAATAAATAAAGGAATTATATGTCTTTTAGGAGGTGGTAAGTGCTACAGCAAAAACACAAAGCAGAAAAAGTGGGATCAAGAGTGGTATGGCTACCATTTTAATGGGGCGCCTGGGTGGCTCAGTCGTTAAGCGTCTGCCTTCGGCTCAGGTCATGATCCCAGGGTCCTGGGATCGAGCCCCGCATCGGGCTCCCTGCTCGGCGGGAAGCCTGCTTCTCCCTCTCCCACTCCCCCTGCTTGTGTTCCCTCTCTCGCTGTCTCTCTCTGTCAAATAAATAAAAAAAATCTTTAAAAAAAAAAAAAAAAAAAAAAAGAGTGGTATGGCTACCATTTTAAACAGGATGCCCAGGAGAGGTGGCATGGAGGTGAAGGAATTAGCCATGTGAATATCGGGGGGAAAGTATTCCACATAGGAGGATAAGCAAATGCAAAGGCTCTAAGGTGGTTGGATGTGCCTGAAAATCAGCAGGGACGCCTATCTGGCTAGAGCTGAATGAACACGGTCATAGGAAATGAGGAGCCAGACTGGACAGAATTTACCAGAAGGCTCTGGGAATGCTGGGAATAGGTTAAGAAGGTACTGCAGTAATCGAGATGAAAGATGAGAGATGACAGTGTTGGGAACAAGGGAGAACAGCAAATATAATGAGAATTGGACAGATTCTGGGTATAATTCAAAAGTAGAACAAACAGAATTTCTTGATGGTTTAGACATGGGGACAAAGAAAGAAGGGCCTCCAAGGTTTGGGGCCTGAATGATTGGGAGGACAACGTTATCATCAATTGAGATGGAAAGACTATGAGTAGCGCAGATTTTGGGGGGAAGTGGGTGAGATGAGGAGTTGGTAAGTCTCTTCAAGGGGGGATGCCCAGGAGGCCGTTGGCTATAAAAATATAGAGTTCCCAGAACATGTGTGAGCTAGATGATAATACCTTTGAGAATCCTTCGCATACAGATGGCATCTGAAGCTAAGGAATGGGTGAGCTCACCAAGTCAGTAACTGTGGACAAAGAGGAGGTCCAAGACTGTGTCCTGGGGCACTCCAACGTCAGGAGGTGAAAAAGACATGTAACAACCAGGGAGAGACTGGTTGAGAAAGTGACCAGTGAGGCAGGAGAGAAATTAAAAGATGATGGGGCATTTCAAATGCTGCTCAAATGTACATAATGGGTTAAATAAGCTGACAAGGGAGGACGGACCACTATATTTAGCAACGTGGAGGTCAGCACACTGGTGACCCTGGGTAAGGGCCATCATGGAGGAACGTCTTAAGACAGAAATTGAAGGAAAGAGTTGGAGACTGGGAGGACAGACAATGCTTTTTGAGGAATTTTGCTGCAAAGGGGCTAAGAGAGATGGGTGGTAGCTAACTGGGGAAGTGAGAGATAAAAAAGGTTATTTTTTTCTTTTGAGATGGAATAAATAGCAGTATATTTGTATGCTGATGGTGAGCCTCGCCAATCCACTGTGATCATTAACATTCATTCTCAAGGTACTAAGATGGCAGCAGATGGTAGAGTTGGGGAGTCACGGAGGACTGCCAGGACAACGTACTCCCGTGCTGCCCCATCGGGGACAGTAATCTGGTCGATTCTGTTACCTGAAATCCCTGCTTCTCCAACCTCGTCACTGACTCAGGAGGTTTACAGTTAAAATATAAACATTTCAGGTCAGCATGACCTCACAGAACAATGATCATAATTAAGGTTTCCCCATCACACGCCAAGAGGCTTTCACTCCCATTAGGAAGCATGTGGCTTGGGAGTTTCAAAATTACAGATTGAGCAGAAACCACAAAATGCAAATCTGTGCAAGGAAAGTCTATTTTACAAGAAAAAAAAAAAACAGAGAGAAAGAAAAAATTTCAGCCCTTTGACCCTACTCTTCAAAGAACTTGTAACCTGGGAAACCAAAGTACCTCCCAGCTCCTGCTTCTTCACCAAAAGACAGGATTACAAAGAGAAAAAATCCAGAAATCAACTGTGGCTGTCTGTGTTGGAAGGGCTCTGCATACGTCAGCTGGAACTCAAAGCTTACATGTTAGCAGCCCTCCTCACCCATCTGCCAACGCGTGCCTGTCCTCCTACACACCTAACGTCCCCACTCGGATGCTATCTGTTCCGTTTCTCCCTCCCATGGGTCCAATATCATCATTCTCCTTCCTTCTTTCTCCTTATAAAAACCAGTGCTCAAAAAAGAATGCCAGACAGAATGTTGGTTTAGAACTGGCGAGGGTTTTGTTTTGTATTAGTTCTCATCTTACAAATGAAGAAACCGAGTCTCAAAAGGTGAAGCGAACTGTCCAAAGGCCAATAGCCCATTAGTGCGAAAACTCCAAAAAAATTTTTCGATCGATTCATTTACATCAAGATGTACTGATTCCCCTGTCCTCTGACCAAGGTCCGTTCTAACAGAAGCCATAGCCCCGAGCCCAAGGAATGGATGGTGGAAAGGGGGAAGCGAGGGGCAGCAGTAGGGGGAGGATGCTGTCATTCCAGCAACAGGCGGTCTTCTGGATGGTTGATGGCGCCTAAGAAGCTCCCTGGTTTGTCCACTCCAGTGGTTCTCAACAGGGGATGATTTTATGTGCCCCTTCCCCTGCCGGGAACATTCGGCAGTGTCTGGAGACATTTTGAGCTGTCACAACTAGGGGAAATGCACTACTGGCATCTAGCACGTTGAAGCCAAGGGTGTTGCTAAACATCCTACAGGGCACAGCACCCCATCCCCACCCCCCACCAATTATATAACCCCAAAGGGCAAACCCAAACCAAAAACTCTGGCGTACTCTAAAGGAAAAAGGATGGAAGAGAGAAGAGAACATTACCAAAAGTTGGCTCTGGAGTAGTGTTCCATGTAGAGCTGTTCATCAGAAAAGGGGGCCAAATGGATGTCGCCGAATGTTGGGAACATCATTCCTAATGAGCAAAAGACAACAGACCCAGACGTTGACTAGCACTGCCTTCTGATTATAGGTACACTCACCCACCACATGACCAACTCCACGCTTTCGTCCTATTTCAATTATTACCCAAGAGGCTGAAATATAATTTTGCCTCAAAGCAAGGATAAAAAAAATTAGGCAGAAGATTGGAGGAAATATAAAGAGGAATCCTAATGCAAGTCACAGAACTATGTTATGATAAAAGCTTGTGCAATGGAATATTATGCAGCCATCAAAAAGACTGAAATCTTGCAATTTGCCCAACGACATGGACAGAACTAGAGGGTATTATGCTAAGTGAAATAAGTCAATCAGCGAAAGACATGTATCATGTGATCTCACTGATATGAAGAATTTGAGAAAACAAGACAGAGGATCATAGGGGAAGGGAGGGAAAAATGAAACAAGACAAAACCAGAGAGGGAGACAAACCATAAGAGACTCTTAATCTCAGGAAACAAACTGAGGGTTGCTGGAGTGGAGGGGGGTGGGAGGGATGGGGTGGCTGGGTGATGGACATTGGGGAGGGTATGTGCTATGGTGAGCACTGGGAATCGTGTTAAGACTGATGAATCACAGACCTATACCCCTGAAACAAATAACATTATGTTAATTTAAAAAAAAAAAAAAGCTTGTGGAGTCTTAGGTGAGGCTTTTAACCTGGCATCTTGCCTTCCCTGCTGTTGGGTTTTTCGTTTCTGTATGCCCTGTGCTGGGAATCCTGTGCACTTCCTTCATTTTTAAAAAAATCTTATTTATTGTAAAAACAGCTCTGAAAATCATTTACCTCCCATCATTCTATCACATCACTATTTCCATTCTCAGACTTTGTCCATGTATAATCATGTTGACTATCTTTTTAAGTGCTGTTAGGAGCTGTGCTTCTCTAGGGGTTCACCGTCCTCCTTGCTGGGACACCCACTCTTGTGTTTTGTTCCTGATATTTACAGTCACCGCGGGAAAGGAAAGGCAGATTCTTTAGTGGGCAGACAAACACCTAGACTGACATGCCTGAAGCCCAGCCTTCCTGAGCGGGCAGACACAGTGAGCAACATTATTATTCTTGTCGTTTCTAGGGAGACTCTTTCTCACAGTCATTTATGATCCTGCACATAAAAGAAAGATGAACTACTAACCCTCTTTCAGAAGTGAGTATCACCTTAGAAACTGGATATGCTGTCATAAAAATAATACCTAAAATTTCTTGATTACGTTAACTCTGCCATGAACTTTTCTATGGGTTTTCCATGTATTAATTCATTTAATCCTCATCACAATATAAAGTAGGTTCTATTATTACATCCCCACTTTATAAATGAGCAAACTAAGGAACAGGGAAATTTAAGTGACTCAGCCAGAGTCATAGAGCTAGTAAGTAGAAGGGCAAAATCCAGGGGCAGAATCTCATCTGTGAGGCCATGGCCCCGTACTTTAACTATGCTCCCTTCAATGCCTGTTAAAATAGAACAGATTTTTTTTAAAGATTTTATTTATTTTTTTTATTTGAAAGAGGGAGAGATCACAAGCAGGGGGTGGGGGGAGAGGGAGAAGCAGACTCCCTGCTGAGCAGGGAGCCCGATGCAACTGAGCCACCCAAGTGCCCAGAACAGATTGTTTTATTTAGGGTATTTTCAGAGGCGATCAGAGAAAAAGCATGATTGTAACGTCATTCACACGTCCCCACCTAAATCTCATGCTCTGGTGTCAAAACAATAATGTGTGCTTAGTGGGTTCTCAATTTTAAGACAGAAGGATATTAAACAACCTTAGGAAAGCAGTATGTATCACTAATTGTGTAAACTTGGGAAGCTTCAGAGGTGCTCTGAGCCTCAATCTTAATGGGAATTCCAAAGATATAAATTGGAGGGGAGGAAGTCATCAAAGGTGAAAATACAAGAAAAATTCTCAGAGTCAAAGAAGATGAGTCTTCTGATTAAACATTCTCACTCCACGCCCAACACAAGAATTTTAAAAGCTTCACAGTAAGAAGGCTAGAAATAAAGCAAGATACTGAAAGCATCCAGAGGGGAAAACGCTGTCACTCTAAAGGATCAGGAGTCAGAAGGTCATCAGACAGCTCAACAGCAACAACGGAACCAGAAATCAAAAAGAGAGGTCTTAAAAATACTGAGGAAAAACTGAGCACCTAGGTGGCTCAGTCAGTTAAGCGTCTGCCTTCGGCTCAGGTCATGATCCCAGGGTCCCGGGATCAAGTCCCGCATCGGGCTCCCTGCTCAGCGAGGAGCCTGCTTCTCCCTCTGCCTCTGCTCCTTCTCCCTGCTCGTGCTCTCTCTCTCTCACTCTCTCAAATAAAATCTTAAAAAAAATTGTGTCCAAATTCAAATTCTCTACCCTGCAAAATGATAATACAAGGGGTCAATAAAAAGTAACTTCTCAAGTACACTTTCTCCAAAAGCTGTTAGAGAATACTCTGCTGAAATGATGGTGGACACCAAGAAAGAAGACAAGAGAATGATGATGGCAAGTCAAGTACGGCGGGTGTGCAGCAGGGCTGAAGAACAGCCATGCCACGTGTGGAAGAAGAGGACAGAGCATCCACAGGAGGAAGGCTCCTACAGACTAAATATTGATAGGATCTGTCAGACCTTTTAGAGCATGGAAATAATTAGTCATGAGTATATAAAAAACCAAGCTAATGAAAAATAACTCTGAGAAAAACAAAGGTTTCATGAGAAAATCCAAAATCCTATACACCCACTATGCCACCTGGCTCAGCACAGAACAATATGTACATTGTCATAATAACCTAAACACTGATTACGGATTTAACCAATTGATGATCTTGGTCCATATTTCTTTATATTAAGTTGGGTCCCAAAAGCTCTGTGAAGTTAGATTTTTGCACGTTTGCAGCAACATCATCTGATGGCAAAACCTGACCCGAACTGACATGAGTTTATTTATAGTCTTTATTTATCCCACTTGGTACCCATATTCATATGGTTTGTTGCAGAAATGTAATGTGCTTCATTACGGAGTGTTGCCTCAGACTCCACTGGAGGCATTAAGTAATCCATGGTATATGACTGTATTACGTTTCCAAAGTCCTCCAGATTCTGGATTGGAAACCTATCTGGCCTCAAGGGTTTGGAAAAGGGATTGAGGAACCTGCATAAGTATATTGAGAAGACATGGGTGGGGAGCGAGGGTACATCCAGCAGGGAAGAAAATGCTATGTAGGAGAGCAAATTTCTCAACCGGAGAGTGACGAAAATAACAGTATGACAATTTTGTATCAAAATATGTAAGGTAAGTAACAGAAGAAGTCCCTAATGGAGTGGAGAGGGAAAGCCTTTGGGGAGCAGTCTAGGACAGGAATGGGTGTCACGGGGAGGGGGGGGGTTACTATTTTTCATTAGAAGTCTTAAAAAAAAAAAAGAAGTCTTTTTATCATTATGTGATGTTGTAAATTATGTCTTATTTTGATGGAAAATAAAAATAATTAGAAAAAATAGGGATGCCTGGGTGGCTCAGTTGGTTGGGTGTCTGCCTTCGGCTCAGGTCATGATCCCAGGGTCCTGGGATCGAGTTCCGCATCGGGCTCTTTGCTCAGTGGGGAGTCTGCTTCTCCTGCTGCCGCTCCCCCTGCTTGTGTTCACTCTCTCTCTCTGACAAATAAATAAAATCTTAAAAAAAAAAACTGGAAAAAAATCAAGCCTCCTGCCCTCAGGAACGCACAGGTTAAAAAGAAGATAAAATCAGTATCCATTTCTCCTTGTCTAGTTAAAGATACACAGCCCAGTAAAAGTTTCATATCTATTTCAAATATCGGGGGAGAAAAGGATGTCCAGATATGAAGTCTAAATACTCAGCTCAGAGGGCCTCCACAGATGCACGTGAATTAACCAGGTTCAGGATCTCACCAACGGCCAAGTACCTAGCCATTTGAAAAAAAAAAAAAAAATCCAGATAAAAATATAAAAATTCTTTCTGAGGGGCCCTGAGTAGGAAATCTAAGCAGGCTGGTCCTTTATGCTCACTTCCACAGTTCAATTTCATCACATAAACATAAGGCTTCCAAGACCATCCTGGGCTGTTTTAGCATGGGCATGCTAATGAAGTTGGTGACATTAAGTACACTTCGTCTATTTATTGTTGCATGAGCTTTTTTTAAGTGCCTATCTCTGAATCCTTCTATTTGGATGCATTCAGGAAATTACAGATGAGCCTCAAGCTTTACTTACATGCATATACTGGTGTACGTATACCACGTAACGTGCTAAGTAAGAGTGGCACTGGTGGTCACCATTTTGTCTTTACTGGCTATCAGGGCAGGGAGCCACATCATTGGTAAGGTGCCACAATTCTAATGGGAGCTGCCACTTTTTTTAAAATTTAATTTAATTTTATTATGTTATGTTAGTCACCATACAATACATCATTAGTTCTTGATGTAGAGTTCCATGATTCATTGTTTGCGTATAATACCCAGTGCTCCATGCAGTACGTGCCCTCCTTAATACCCGTCACCAGGCTAACCCATCCTCCCCCCCTCCCCTCTAAAACCCTCAGTTTGTTTCTCAGAGTCCATAGTCTCTCATGGTTCGTCTCCCCCTCCAATTCCCCCTCCCCATTTTTCCCTTCCTCCTCCTAATGTCCTCCATGCTATTCCTTATGTTCCACAAATAAGTGAAACCATATGATAATTGATTTTCTCTGCTTGACTTATTTCACTTAGCATAATCTCCTCCAGTCCCATCCATGTTGATGTAAAAGTTGGGTATTCATCCTTTCTGATGGCTGAGTAATATTCCAT